>NW_010100470.1:66798-104637 GCF_000699245.1 Pterocles gutturalis | reverse complement strand
TAATATATTTAATAAATATTTAATGTGGGAATAGTATGTTTTAAGTACTGTGGTGGGTTGACCTTGCCTGGCTGCCAGACCCTCAGCCAGCCACTCTTGACCGTACAAGGGGAGAAAGGAAGATGGAAAAGCTCTTGGCTCAACATAAAGACATGGAGATTGCTTACCAGTGACCATCATGGGCAAAACAGTCTTGACTTGAAAATTAATTTAATTTATTACCTACTGAAACCCAGTTAGATGGTTAGAAACAGACAAAACTGAAAACACTTTCCCTCCCTGCCCCTTCTTCCCAGGCTCAACCTCGATTCTTCCTTCCCAACTCCTCCACCTCCTTCCAGCAAAAGTGGCACAGGGCTATGAGGAACTGGGGGGTTGTGGTTGTGGGGTATCCATCTTCAGTTAACTTTGTGTCATTTGTATAGGATCTGTATAGGATCCTTCCATCTCGTTCACAATTGTGTAGTTCTACCTCACGGTCATGTGGAATGTTTTATTTCTTACGTGCAAACAGCTATGAGACAAACATATAAGATTTTAAAATAATCAGAATATCAAAGCCAAAATGAAGGTACACTAAAATGTAAATAGTAAGCTCTCTGAACGCTACCAATGTAGACCAGGTTTGGCATATTCTGCTCTGCAGACATAATAAATGGAAAAATACATGAATAGAGGTCTGACCTTACTGAAGCAAGTGGCAGACACTGTGATTTAAGTGGAGCTGAGTTTTCACACATTATTATTCCATAGCAGACTTTTATCATCAGTGTGGCTTTATCCATGTGGTTTATGTGCATGTATGCATATTTATGATTTTCTCAAGTGATTCTGACTTAGACACGTGCCAGCTCAACCCTGTGGGTTTTGGTCATTGACCTCAATAGATCAGTTATATTTCTGACATGAAAATTCTTGTTGGAATTGCAAAACAGCTTAGGCTAGAAACATGGTAATAACTATTATTCCCAGATAATAGTATTCCCAAATCAAAAATATTGTTGCAAAAACCCTATTGTGTGCTCTCATATTTAGCTCTTGAAACAGCTTGGGTTGATTCTGATATTGGAAATACCCATTTTAAGTTGCAGAGCTGCCAAATGAATGTAAAATTGCAGGACTTGTGTGTGTAATTGGTAGGCCACTGTTGTGTAGTTCCAGTTTTATTTGAGTGTAATCATTTAAACCATCTTTGTCATACTATGTCATTTATCCTGACGGGTTTAAAATCTAAAATTTGAACTGTTTAGAGTGATGATTTGTCTTAGCTGAAATGCAGCAGTCTCTGAGTGAACTGTTAACAGCAATATAACAATACTAACATTTTTTTAATAAGTAGCAAAGTATCCAACCAAAACTGCAGGGGAGCTCAGAACTACAGGCTTGTTACCCAGAGTTGTAAAATGATAAAGTGAGGAAGGTTAATGCTTTCTTTAAATAGAAATAGCACCATGAGATTGTTAACAGAACTGCTATTGGAAATGTATATCAAGCCAACAATGCACTACCTACGAATGATGTCTGTGTGTACATTGAGGTATTGAGATTTGACCCAATGGGTAGAATGCCACCAGTATAATTACTTCACTTATTCCTCTCACCATATAAACTTATGCTTTGTTTTGTTTTCCATCTAAGTAATGACAACTACCACTTTGTTTCAGAGGTTTGACATAATTGCAGAACAAGAAAGCAGTCGTTTAAGAGATAACATTTTGTTAATGTATTAAATCTGATTGTAGGATTGGCCCACTGAAAAATTTTTATAGAAAAAATGCTGCCAATATGTGGTTGCTTAAAAAAAAAAAAAAAAAAAAAAGAAAAAGAAAAAAAGTATTTTCCAATCCTGACATACTTTGCCTCTCTTTGACTAAGCATTTGGCATACTTTATAAGATGATGTATTTGGTACAGTTTCACTTCTGATAATTACTACCAACCTCCTTAACCAATGTGAAGAGTGCCTTCTTTCCCCCCTCCCTCTGTTCTTGTGACAAGACTAACCTCCGCTGTGCAGGGGTTGGTGGCATTTGCATGTGGAAATGCACTAATATGGATGTTTTTCTTTGTGTGTGCATCCTTGCAGTGTTGTATACCAGGATGGATTTTATGGTGCAGACATTTATGTAAGTATTCATTGATGTGCATGCTGTCCTTGTACATTACCAGAGTCATTCTTTTTACAAGTTTGCTGCCTAGCTTGACTCTGTTTTGTCTATTTACCATCCCTTGCTTGTCAGAAAGAATTGAGAAGAATATCTCTCACATTGGAAGACCTTTCTGTTCATTACATCTATCATTGTTCAGTGGAGCTGAATTAACTCTTCAATCAAATGCTGAATGAATGCAAAAAGATGTGAAAAATGTGTGTGCATCTGTGGAGGGGCGTCTCCCTTCCAAATTGAAGTTCAAAGACAAAATCAAAACAAAGCAGAATCATTCTTCTGCAAATCCCCAAAAGCTCATTTTTTTTAATGTCAAGGCAAGCTGAGTATTATTAATACCTGAAGTATGAAAATCCTTTCTGGAGAGATACAGATTTCCCAAATCCAGGCAACATTGGGTATATATAGGTACCATGGTGATAGTAGAGCTTAATTACATAGTAAGTTCAAGATATGGCTATGTATTATGTGTCATCTGAGTAGACTTCAATCTGGTCTTTTAAAATCCACTTATTTCAATTTAAATGAAATGGGTAGAGACTGCTCATGATGTAAGAAGTGGTTATCTTTGTTAATAAGGATTTACAGCCCTGGATCCATCATTACCTGCTCCACCTCATTGGTCACCAATTTACTTTTAAATAATATTTTTTTAAAGTTTCTTACCAATGCTGAAGTTTTTACCTTGAATGGATACAAAGAGACTACTGATGTCTGAGTAGGGAAGAAGTTTCAGGTGCTTGAGGCTGATTTCACTCTTCTAAAATAATTAATTCTTATATCCTATGTTCACAGGCTTTTTTTTTTTTAATGTGTAGATGTAAAATATGTTACCGATACCCCAGTAGTCTTTCACATTTTTTGTTATTTTGATGAAGCAATCTGGCCCTAAACTACAGGTATCATCTTCATTTCACCAGACAACCTTCTCTAGCCTACTTGTGCTTCTGTTGTACTGCCTCTGTTGCCATGCAGAGAGAGATGGATGAGTTGCAGTTGGTCTGGATATTGCCAATTCAATAGGTAGTCCTAGAAAACATTCTGTTGTATTCATTATCAGCAATCTTTTAGAACTATTTCCAAAGGAACAGATTTTTTTTTAATAAGTTTTGTGTGAAAAAGGACACAATTTCAATTTACTGATTAAGTAGGGTGTTTTTTTCTTATGGGGTAACAAGTGTCTGATACTTATCTGAAAATTCATTTCCATAGTTTTAAAATATATTTAAAATAAATTAGCGTAGGTTCAAATTCTTTCCCTGTGGATGTATGTACTTAGTGGTGTTATCAGTAACATATTGTTTACAACAAATGAGAATCACTCATTTGCCAAAGGCTTAGTCGAGTGTAGTATGCTGCTTTAGTCTCACCTAAACACGTTGCTGCTGAATTTTTGAGCTACATAGGATACATGGTACGGTGGGGAATTTTTTCAAGTGTGGTTTCCAATTTTCATATTTCTTCAAACTGTTGGAAAATGTGACATCCATTTTGCTAAGTTTACCAACACAAAAATCTGAAAGGCAAGAGGATGTTTTTTCTCAGGACTGCTTAGTGGGATAATATAGGTGGGAACTAAATGGTAATAAAGTTCCTAGTTTTGGAACCTACTGCTGCTGAAAACCAGGAATATCTCTTTTTTGTGATTGACAGTATTATTTTTAGGTGGCCTCACACCCTCTCAGGGACTTGAACATTTTGTTTCCAAATGGAAAGTGATTTAAATGAGGAAGATTCCAAAGACATTACTGATTTCTAGTATAGCCTCAGTTTTCTTGTCTGGAATAGTCACGTGCATTAGAGAATGGAATAACTATACTGGTTCATTGGTTTTCACTCAGTTGCATCCTTGTATTTCTGTTTGCATTTATTAGTTCTCTTAATGCAGCAGAATGTTTACAGCAGGTGACAGAATTAAAACAGACTTCTGCAAATTTGGTTGGTTTTTTATAATGTACAAAGCTTCTTATTTTAGAATTCATTTTTCTTCACATTGTTTTTTTCTTGCATGTAAAACATTTTGCAGGGGAGGGAGAGAGAGATAGAGAACTGGCATAAATCAAAAGAAACCTTACAATTCACAGTGTATTAGTTTGCAGTGGACCAAGTTATTTATTAAATCCCAGTTGATTACGACATAGTTCTACTCAGCTTTTCATTTTAAGTGCAGAGCTGAAGCTTTGTAAAAGAACAAATGCTTTGTGGAAAAAAAAGGAGAAAAAGAATTAGACAATATAGGTTTTATAGTAGATTAGAGAGAAAGGAACTTTAAAAATACCGTAAAAAGCAAAACAAAAGGAACACAGTACTGAAAAGCCAGACCAAAAATATGCATTAACAAGTATATCAAAGTGGGTTTCATTCTGATATGTTACATTGAGTACCAACAGTAAGTTGGACCATGCAAATTTTTTCATAACTAGCTATCAATATAGCCTTTGATGGCTAGGTTTTGGGGAAAGGACTGAGGGAAAACACAGGTACTGGTGGGGTAAAAACTGCAGGGTGAACCAAGAGCAGCAAATAGCCAGAGTTGCTTAATACTAACCAGAGGAACAGAAGAGAATAGGAATGTAAAAATATGTGGAAAGTGCAGTCTAAAATGAAAAATCAACAGCCATGGTTCTAGATGTAATATAATATATTCTATATTTCATATAGCTCTGTATGAAATGTAATAATGCCTCTGAAATAGCTGAGCTATTGAATTCCTTTTTAAATGTGCCTTTGAGTAGGAAAAATAAAGGAGATGATTAGGAAGTAAGGAAGACCTTTTAAAATTAAGTATTGATTTACTAAGAGAAAAAGTCATTAAAAGAGAATTAAGGTTGCCTGCCAGCAAATATAGAAGTTCCTAGATGAAGATTGACACCTGTGAAAATAAGAAAGTACACTCCACAAAATGAAGCAAAAATAGTAACAGGCACAGAAATATGCAGTTGGAATAATAGCTCTACGCTATTGCTCTGCTTTCTCTTAAATCTGTTATTTTTTTACCATTGTCATAGAGTTTTCAGAACATGCCAGTCTTTAGTCCACATGCAAAATGTGGGAAGGCAAAGAAATACAAGAAATTTCCGCACTCTGTCATCACCAGGTTCAGAAGTCCCTTGGTGATATGGTTTAACCACATACCTCGGTCAGTCTTATTGTTCCCAGCAAGATTTTCTGAGCTGTTCTCAGGATTCTGAACCCATCATATGCAACTGGTGAGAGTCCATGACAATGTATAAGTACATACGTTTGAGATTTTCTTCTGAGTTGCTGATCAAGAATAAGACGTACTTTGTCATCCAGGGTAGAGACGGAGATCATATTATTATAGTTCCTGCCATTTCCTTTAGCTCAAATGTAGGATGGTATTGAGGGTGGAGCACGTATTTATTTCCCAAGAAAAAGCAGATTTAATTATCTAAGCAACGTTCCCTTGATACTAGGTAGAAGTCCATCGATGCAATCAGAGATCTTGAAAGGCACTATTCTATGTGAAAAACAAGGATATGCAGCTAGCACTGAAGTCTTTCTTTTAAGAACCAAAGATTTTTGTGTTTTGTGAATAGAGAGATGTGTCATTTCCTGTGACTCACAGAAACAGAAGGAGAAGTGGAGAAATGACTTTTCCAAGGGCAAAAGGGTCCCCAAGGAGCAGTGGGTTGTTGCTCCTAGTGCTCTGTGTGCTGGAGCACTCCATGATACCTTTTTAAAAGTTTTGAGATCTGGTGATGAAATGTCTTTTCATCTCTCTGATCTTTATTTGTGATATAAAATACATTCAAAAGAAGTTTTACTCCGTGAGCAGAACGAATACTCTTTAAACCTCAATAGCATGTGAGTGGAGGAAGAGGAAATGACTGCTTCTACTTTCTGTAATCTGCAGGGCTGGGTATAATTAATGCCATTTTTTAATCCCATTTCCCTTATTTTAGCTAATAAGGGAGGTATGATTCTCAATAGTAGAGAAGCTTTTGAACCTTGGTTAATATATGTTCACAAGATACTTTGAGACCTTTGAGTGAAAGGAGGTACAGGAAGTAAAAATTGAGGGAAAAATAATTATCGACATTCACAGGGAATTTAAAATGTGTTAGCAATAGGAAAAACTAACAAAAAAATGCCCGTCATTTAGAGTCACTTAGTTTATCTGTATCTACAATAAACACTGTCAGTACATCTGAAATCAAGATAAAAACTAATTTCATTATTTTAATAGGAGATGCACACATGTATATGTGGTTTTGTGATCTATAGGCGTGCATTTGTATAACTCATTTTTGTGGAAATTATTCTTACTACAGATATACACATTATATTTTGAAAGTCATGTGCATTTGATTTTCTGTTCACTTCCATTTTTTCATATCTTATCTGAAAAATCTGCAATTTCCTTCTATAATTTATGAACATTTCTCTGTTACAATTAGCTACCAATCTTCCATGGATCCCACTGCTCGTTTGCAATTTGCCTCAGCCACAGAGATGTATAAAAGATTGAAAGGGAAATTGTAATGAGTGGCTTTGGGGAATTTGTCTAAATTCCTTCCTTACATGTTTCTTTCCATCTTTCTTTCCGTCCTTCTTTCCTTACTCATTCAAATCATTACATTTCTGTTTCTTTATAGAGCAGTATTGCAAGAGCCTGTGTATGGCAATAAGTTACCACAGGTATGACATGCTGACTGATGGAAAACGCTCATTGTGCTGAATGTAGACTCTTGTCAAATCATACTAATACTCAAATCTCTATGTGAGAAAATGGCTTCTGTGTGTATAAATGATAAGAACAGGCTACCAGTTGCATTTGATTTTCCAGATTCTATCACAAAATCACAGATGTTCTTCATATTCCATGAAATACAAGTTATTGTTGTGAGTGTCCCATTCAGTATTTCACGCCAGTGAGACATAGCTCTAAATTTGGACTGTGAGTACATTGACTCCATACTTAATTTTTTAAGACAACTTAAGCTGCTGTAATGTTGTGTTATCCTTCTTTTGGAAGCAGCAAATATGGGAGCACAGATAAGGCAGCAGACATTTTTAAGTCATTTTATCTGAATTCATTCTTTCAACTGAACTTTCAAAATAATCATTTCAAGCATAAAAGTCAGGTAGTATCTGTTTAAATGTGTTTAGGGAAAAAAAAAGCATTCATAAAATGTTGCTAAAATGTAGGAACTGAAAATTATTATTATTATGTAATGATTACATAATTTTGTTCTAAATATTTTACTTTGCAATATAGCCTAAGGCATGAAGAGAAATATTTCATATATTACTTGAGGTGTATATGTAGTGGATAGTACTAGTGTATTCTTCATCTAAGATATCAGCCAAGTTCAAAATCAGAGAAAAATTGTAAAGTAGAATTTGTCACAGAAGTTTAGAGTTCAGGAGTTTGAATCAGATTCCCATCCTGATCCCCAGTATAAAGTATACCTTCAAGTATTTTGTTGTTGTAATGATAAATCATCTGAATCGAAGTAAAACAATAAGAAAGCTCAGTACCACACCAAAACTGCAGAACATAAACCCCCAAAAGTAATTTGCTTAAAAGTGTTTTTATGTGTATTTATGTTATAGCTTAAATTTAGAAAATGCAATCATGACATGGGCTGGTGGGGAGTTACGACTCTCCTGATACCCCAATGCGTCCTGCTTTTTACATCTCCAAAGAACTCAGGCAAATTCAATAACTTTGATCTCTTTATTTTTATTGCTTTAGACTCAGTCTTTCCAGGACTCTCACAAATTTCATACTGATTGTTGAATGCAAGGCATCTTAATAAGGTTCAGAGTTGAGCTTCATTGTTCAGCAGCAATTCTTTGATGAAAGCAAATAAAAATGTAAGAATAAAAGGAATGGAACTCTTATATTTGGGAGCAAGAAAGGGTCCGTCTTCACAGACTGACCAATTTTTGGTGATAGTTAATAAAGGAAAGAAAATTGATTCTCACAGCATCTGAAGATTTAAGCCCAGCCAATATGTGAACAGCCAGTCTCATTTTTGCCTGATTGAGAACATCAGACATTGGTAGTTCTCGTGGTGGCCCATTCTCGGTTCTGGGCTGCGGTGGAGTTATTATGTGCATAGCTGGACTCAAGTGAAGGGCCTCTGACATTTAAATAAGGGGGTTTAGAAATGGGCTACAGAACAAGGCAAGGAGTCAGACACGTGGCGAACAGAATCCTGTCACGCTGCAGAATGACTTGCCGTCTGCCACACATTTGCAGGATTGGATCATGAAAACAAGTTTAATATCCTCTTTGTACTTTTACCGTTTGTAGTCCCTCATGTCAGCACTCAGGGGGAAAAAAGGGGAAAAAAAAAAAAGGAGGAAAAAAAGAAAGGGTTCTATATTTTCTATATTTAGCACTCCCAAAACCAGGAGGGGAGGAGAGATACATTTGTATAATCTCTCACCTTTCTCCTTGCAGCAGAAGCCAGCCCAAGCGTGCAGCCTGCGTTATCATCTCTCAGGCTCGCTGTTTACTGGCTTGGTTTGCACTTGGTGACATGATTTGACATCTGATTGCCTGTATGCACATACCTACGAGCAATATGTGCCTGTTATACATTTTTTGACAGTAATAGCCTTCTATTGGTTTATAAAAATCAAATGATCTGAAATGAGAAAGTATTTCATCCCAGTGCTTCTGTGCTTGCACAGAGGAGCGGGTTGCTGCAAAAGAGACAGACAGCGTGTGTGGGATTATGAAAGCCCTGCCTTGTCCCCCTGGTTGTGTGACACAATTGCTGCTGGCAGGGAGCTGACCAGGAGCGGGGAGGTAAATGTAGTATTCTCTGTGTGAGCTCTTGAAAAAGTCAGAAAGAATGTTCCTCAAGTAAGCTGACAATTCAAAGCCCGGAGTTTCTAATGAGCTGTCAGTGTATGTAAAGCGTATGTTTATTCTGAGGGCGATGTGGCGTTATCAGCGGAATGATTGATTGCCAAAACCAAACTGCTTCAAATCTTCAAACCCAAAACGGTTTACACATGTTAGGGATGAAAGCAATTCCACCAAGCAAAGTGGTAGAAAGGGAAATAGCCTGTAAAAGTAGTTGAAATTGCTTTTCTGAAGAGGGTGAATTTTTATTTGTAGAATCCAAATAGAAAACCCGCAGAAGTTCCTGCAGTAAAAATGTGCTCCTGTTACACATCATAGCCTGTTCCTCTGGGGTGAATGCAGCCTTCCAAAAAAGAAAAAAAAACAAACCCCAAAACACTAAAGGGACCACTTTAGCAAAAGAGTGACTTTTATTTCAAGCAGAGTGATCTGATACTTTGTTATTCAACTCTTTGTTAAGGTGGGGGAAGGTGAGGAAGGAAATACAAAAGTCTCCTGTCCCAGAGGATGGTGGGGTGGTGAATTCTAATTGGGACGTAAATTGTGTTTGTGTTATCTGTGGAGACTGGCCTCTGTTTGCTAATTGGCATGCTGAGATCATTTGGAAATGGTTGATATAACACCGTGGTCCATTGAACAGGAAGCTCTGCTGTTTTCACAGTTTGATAATCAATGCATCACTGCACACAATTCCTTTCAAATGTGTGTTTGTTTGTCCTTTTTGCTTAATTGAACAGCTGCAATTACTGTCACATACAACTGAATGTTAATTCATGGAAGAAGAGAATTTTGCTTCTTCATTATGATTTTATGTATAAATTGGAAACCTATGTAACATTAAGTGATGAGTGCAGAAATTCGTAGGTTTAATCAACCAGACATGATAAATCTTATTTTGTACAAGAAGGGATTGATTATTAGCTGAGTTTTTATTTTAAGTTCAGCATTGCTTTATTAACATGCATCCACCTTGTTCGTAAGAACAATTGCTACTTGAAAACTTGTGGAAGAATACAGTATTGTCTTGTAAAAACACATTGATGAATACAGTTCATTGCTTTCTCATCTCTGGGACAAATCTTAAGTTTGTGGTGATAAATTTTGCTTAGCAATTCACTGAAATATTTCCTACCTATTTAACCCCTTAACTGAACTTAGAGCATGACTACTCTTTCGGTTGTTGCTAAATCTTGCAAAATGTTGTTTAAGGTGCTGTAGCAATCCAGTCAGAGCGTGTGTTTGTGTTTCAGGGTGGTTATGCTGCCTACCGGTATGCCCAGCCTGCCACTGCCACTGCAGCTGCCTACAGTGACAGGTAAGTCCTCTTTTACTGCTCATCAATATTTGGCCAGTGGAAGTTGAAGATGATTCTATAAATTTGCCTTGTTGAAGTCTCATAACTGTCTTGTTGCTCTGCAGATAATTGTGATATCTGAAGCAGGCTGTTTTATTATAATCCATGAATAGCCATAAATTGAGAGATTTTAGGCCTTAATTGAGAATCAGGCATGAGATGTGCACATTCCCAAGCTGTAGATCATCCAGCTAATGCCTGTGACCCTTGTACAATGTAGATAAATATATGTACAGCTTCCTGATGGTCTGCTACTAAAGATCATTATTTGTCTCAGGAGTATTATTTCAGTTGATTTAGAACCTGAACCTATTGAGTGCCCTCAGTTCTCATTGGCATTGTTTTAGTCAGTGGAAATTGAGAATGAACTGTGTCTAAGCTTGAACTATCCAAGGCAAAACAATATTTTTTCCATTTGCTTTCTTTCCAGGCACTTGATTTTTTTGAAATACTGAAAAAAAAAATCACATTATTCTTTTGCTTTGTATTTTTATCCTCAAAATGTAAACCACATTTGGTGGAAATAAAAGACCATTAAATTCTGCATAAGAGAAACATGCAAAGATTTGACTTATATAAACTAAAAGCAATGTCACATAAATTAACTTGTCTTCTTGCAAGATGAAAATGGGGACCCCTTTGAAGTCAATGTCTAAATTGCTATTGACTTCAGTAGGAAGAGGGTTTTGTCAAATTAGGTAAAATGAGGTCTTTACAGTGCATGGATGTGATTTTGGAATGAAAAGAAAGAATATCCTGTGTTATCTTCATAAACTGAACCCTTAAAAAAATCTATGCTATCTTTAATAGTTTTCAAGTGCTTGAAGAGGGTACAGTTGTAAAGGGAGGATGTATGTATGAAAGACAGATACATGCATATATTTTGCTTCCCAACAGCAGTGAGAAGTAAGGTCACACTTCTCAATTCCTGATACATGAAAATTTTCCTTTGGAATCATAGACATGATTTCTTAAGTCTCGAATATGTATTCAAAATTTATTTAGATGCTAAATTAGACGTTGTTTTAAACATTTCTGATTAAGAAATTTCAGTGATCTGTTTCTTAGATTGAAGTGCTGTTCATGGATTCTGTATTTTTAGAATAAAGTACCATGGTATGAATGTTACAATGCTATGCATGCATATTTGCCTTTCAAATGCTTATTCTGGGTAATGAAGATGTATTTTTTAAAGTTATGTGAATAAAATCATTTGCATGTGTGGCTGAGGCATGCTGTGTCAGACAGGTAAGCAAGTTACTTTCTATTAATTTTGGATCAGTAACGTCAACTAGAGATGTGCTGTGTGCACTTTGTTCGCGATGAACTCTTTCTGCTTAGGGTAACCTACAAAGGTCAAGTGCTACTCAGTAGTTTCATTTCATTTCCACAAAGGTATGATAGCATGTCACAGCTCTAGTATTTTTCTGTGAGCTTATAATGCAAAACAATTCCTGCACCAAAAAACTTACTAAACTGAAAGGACAAAATCATAAATAACCTCCTGTGATTAGTCATTTTTTTTACCAGATATCGTTCAGGTGTCCCTGAATCATTTTATAGGGTGTTTATTCCTATGAATAAATGAATTTCTGAAAACCTGTACATTGCAGAGAGAAACTGAACAATATCAAGATGACTTTTAAATGCTTTAGTTATCAATTAATGTACCTTCTTATAAGACAAATCAAATGCTGCAAGAGAAAACATCAGTTGGTCACATATTCTTCTATGGGTAGAGAGTCAACATCACTAAGAGTTATGCTGACACAGAAAGTAAAGGATTTGTCTAAGAAGACAGTGCTCTTAAATGTGGTAAAGGAAGCTTGAGAAGGCATCAGCAGTAATGCAGTTGTTACAACCCTTAATTCTTTTTTTTTGAAAAAATGTCTAATTTTCAGATACACTTGGTGTATAATTACAACTGTAATAACCTATCTTTGCTTGCATAATTTTATATATCTTAAATGAACTTTATATCTTTTGGATTTTTTAATTTAGCTTCTCTTTTTAAATGTGGTTAACCCTCACCTTCAATCTACTTCCTCCAAATGAATATGGTTTCTTGTCTTAATTACAAATATTGTAACTTAATTTCTTTATGGGAGAATCCTAAAACTAGCATAGAGAACACAACAAATAATAATCTGCTCAAATGTTTCTTTGCATATGGGAAACTATGTGCAAACATGGATACCTCTGGTTACTCACAACTACAGTTTGCTTAATTAACTGTTCATTCATTTTTTAATGAATTTAATTTAGCAACCTTTGTGAATTATTAATATTGAAAGTGCTGAAATGTAGTTCAGTACAAGTGCTTGTATCTTTTCTTCTCAGTGTAATATTCATCTGCTGTCCTCTGACAATACTGAAGATTCTGTTTTTCCTTATATGCTACTCATTTAGTGTTGATTTGAGCCCATATTTAATTTAATTACACATGAAATATATTTACTGTTTATGTGTAAACATTACCCAGAAAAATGAAGTGAGGACCAGTGAGTATGTACTGTTGAAACAGTGACATATAATGGAAATACTACTTCATATTAATTTAAAAAATAAAGCCTTATTTTTTTGATCACAGCTCATATACATAATGAATGGCAATGTTCCATATTTGACATGCTTCTTAAGTCAGGAGATGCAAAGAGGAAATCTTTAGATTGGAGACATGTTTCAGTAAATTAAAAATAAAGGTTAACAGAAAGATTTGGGAACCCAGAATCAATACACCAAGTCAATGGATAATGATCACTGTAAGAGAGCTCTACTGTGAAGAAATGCAATGGTATCCTTGTTTGTCACAGCTGGAAATATTCCTGGAAATAGGCAACAAAGGGATAGATAGGGGACAATCAGGTGGCAAGGAAATCTCATTAAACAAATCAGCACAAATCCCTAACATTTTTAAAGGCAAATCATGTACTCCTAAAACCAATTTCACAACAGAGGTAGACCTTGCAGAGTTCTCCAGTCATTTCTTAGGACAGTGAAACAAAAACAACAAAACAAACAAAAAGGTACAGTTTGTTTTATTTATGAAGCAATATAATCACTGAATACAACTTCAGAAAGATTTAGAATTGGATTTCTGTACTGTGTGATCTACATCATACTAAATTGCACTTAAAGATTTGAGGCTCTTTGCAGAAGTGGATCAAAAAATCTTCTTTAACTTTCCAATATTTAAAATATTTCTGATAAATTTTCCAATTCTTATATAGACCAATAGGTCCCCTTTTATCAGTTATATGTTCTTCACTGTTCTGGAGCTTTGCCTGCCAAACTCTTTAAACTGTTTGGAGGGTTTGGAAAAAATAATTCTAAGGATGTGCAAAAGACACTGAAACAGATGTCAATAAAATGTTCGTACAGGTTTTATTTTGGTTTCATGTAATATTTACAAAAAATATAGATACAAGTATAGTTGTTAGATTTCTGTCCAAGTCTGAAGTACAAGAATCTAGCAAAGTCATCAAGTTTTATATTGATGAGGTAGAACAAGTCAAAGCATGGCAGTGGGGCGTATTGTCATTTTGTCATTGCATGTTCACGTGATGTTGCTAGTATGTCTGTAATGCTGTATGGGATTTGACAGATCCATCACATAGCTCAGTGAATGGCTTGCTTGAATTAAGCCTATGGGCAGACTTATTCACATTGATTGGCTATTGGTTTTGTGTTCTATGATTTGATTATTGCATCTTTGATCGGAGTAAGAAAAATGTTCCTTTCTTGCGTATTAACTTTGTCAGCAATATTTCTGAAAGTGTGTATGGTAGTAGAATAAACCAAACCCCCAGTGACAGTAAACTAGCCTTGTCTGAAGGGCAGAGTCATTTCACTTGTGCTGCTTGCTAACCCTGCTATACTTAATAATGACAGTTATGTGTGTTTATATATGTATGGTTGTGTATTCATATATATACACACATTCCCCATTCATCACCCCCCCCAAACACACACACGGACACGCACACTCACACATACATATGTACACAGGCATTTTGCTTCAAACATAATTCCCTTTTTTTAATGCAGTGTCAAATTTAAATCTCACTACAAACAAAGGGAAGATTCCCTTTGACTTCTTTGTTGTCTGGATTAGATCCCTCATCACTGGAAGCTGACCTCTTTTTTTTCGCTAATCTTTTTAAAAAGCAATGAAAGCATATTCCAAAATATTTTACACATAACATTTTGTAGTATAAAATGTTTATTCACTATCAGTTTGTGTTACATGTTCTGTGATCATACATAGGATTTTGTATGAAATTTGAAACAGGAAATTTTGTCATATGGCCCTTGTGTATCCTCCAGATCTGAAGTCTTACTCCTGGTAAAACCCTGATATTCTAATAGTTTACATTTTTAACATGCCTACATGGAGTATCCATTTTTGCCAAAGTGCTAGTGTCTACAGAGATACGATTTAATATATTTTCCAGTTCTCTTTAGGCAAGTAGTTGAGAGTAATACTTGATATTTTTGTTCAGATTATCCTAAAATAGAATAGGTACAGATTTTATTTAATTGGAAATATGCTCATTAAATAATGACAAATTAGAATAAAGAACAAAAATACAATCTAAAATGTGAGCTTCTGTAGATGGAGGTGATTTTTTTTGTATATTGTAGACTTTAAGATCTTCTATTTTATGAATAAACAACTAAAGCCATTAGAGTTTTATTCACATTATTTTCTCTTATTGAGGATCATACTTATGCTGTATACTAAAAATTAAGGTTTTGAGAGCATATAAAATGTAATAGCATCTTCAGTCAGAATTTAATTTTCCATTAAATAATTCTATAGGACAGTAAGTATTTGAAAATTTAGCACTTCATTTCCTGATTGTACTTTTTAAGATTTAGGAAAAAGAGCCTCTATACGCAGTTTTAATATCTAAAGTAATCAGGTTGGAAGAGAAAGAAGAATAGAATATAATGATAACTTTACTCTTTTACTCTGAGCTGGAACCTCAGACCTTTTTGAGTTTTCCTGTACAAGTTGAATCTTCAGAAACTGAGAAGCTTGAGGGACAAGATGATACATAAGCCAGAATCATCTAGCCTATATCCTAAGCTTACTCAAACAGTGAGGATGAAAGGATGTTAGCATCTTGACCGGCTACAGAGGTGGTGTTTAGCTTTTGTAGCAGCAATAGTATAGCATATATTCAACACTTTTCTTCTTCAAACACTTATGTTTGATTGCTCTATTTTTTTCTTGTTACCCTGTGCGGTAGCTAAAGCTTGTTTATTCTCTAACGTTGCAAATAAAGATCAAATCGTTCGCTTTGCTCTTACAGAGAGGGAATGGATTTTGGCATCTACCTATTAGGCTTGTATGTCTTTATGTCTGTATTTAATCTGTGGCAAACTAGAGGATCACTGGCATCATGTTAATATTTCATAATCCATGTTCATCACTCAGATCACAGTTTTGGGAATGACTCATATGACTCATGTTATAGCCATAGCAGTACCTTTTAGTGAAGCAATTAGAAAGTGAAAGTGGATAATTACAAAGAAAGAGAATGTAGCAGAAAAAAAACCCAAAGAGTTTAAAATAAGAACAGAGTTTCATGTAGAGCAATTTGAAAGGAATTTCCTGAAATAAAAATGTATTGCACAGAGTACTTTCTAATGATTGAAACATGGTTCATTCTAAAGTATTGTAGATACACCCTTTTTGGGGGGAGACACAGGGAGTCATATTAATGTAGGAGAACATGGCAAACAATTACATTTCATAAAAATAGAATCTCTACCATGTCTAAAAGCTACTTTATATGTTTTGATGTTTGAATACATTCCTCTAATATTTGGTAGATTTAACATACTGTCTGGTACTTTGAAGGCCTGATTCACCTGTGTGTAATATCAGTAGTAACATCCAGGTAATTATTAAAAGTACTCCACCAGTTCAAATCTGAGATAATACAGTAGTGAAAAAGCTTTGATCGTGTCAGAGCTTGTATTCTTCATACCCGGCTTCTACTTCTCATTTCTGTAATTTCCATTCTGCTTCACTGTAGTATCAAGGGATGTTTTAAGAATCCCCATAGACAAGGGAAGGCTTGGCTGTTACTGTAAAATCTGGTTTGGCATCCCTGCTGGAAATCATGAAGAAAAAATTGAGAGAGAAGGTAGAGGAACACTAAAGCCTAGATTTCTGTACCTGGCCTCCTGAAGTGCTCCAGGTTTAAAGATGCTGAGTACTTTTGCTGCCAGTTTTTTCTTGAACATAGTGGGAACTGTTGAATGTTTATTGAAAGAAAGTGTGACTTTAAAATTCTAAAGTGTGTTGTGTTCAGCAGACTGGATAAATATGGAGTTAGGGAGTAACTAAAACATTGATTCCTGATCCAACAGACCAAACCGGTTCCAGTCTGTTGGGCCAGTGCCTGTGACATGATAGACCACAGCAGTTCCTTTGGACATGTCAGTGTCTAATTATACACTCTTTAGTTTTCAGATCATTGACTTGGTATACCACAAAGAGGCAGATTAGAACACGCTTTAAGTGTTGTCAACCTGAGTGCTTCCACCGTGAGTGCTTTACCAGCAAGAAGGAACTAAGAGCATTGCAAAAGAGTCGGAGGGAAGATGAAAGAATGAAATGTTATTAATAAAATATGGAATGAATTGTATATAACCTATGTGAACACGTTTTTACTGTAGTGTTAAGGAGTCTAAAGCATTTGATTAGGTATTTAAATAGATTTTTTTTTCACGTACCTTTGAGTGTTTTTACTGTAGTGTTAAGGAGTCTAAAGTATCTGATTAGGTATTTAAATAGATTTTTTTTTTCACGTACCTTTGAGCTTAGTCAAGTTTCTAATACTCTAAGAACACACCTGTGGCAAAACAGCAGTTTGTAAGAATACTGCATGGCAGGAATGGGAGTAGAAAGATTACCCCTGTATCCTGAAGAAAGCTGTTGTGTGAAAACTGCTATAGGATGTTTCATATACATGCATAAAAAAGTAAGGTCTTCATTTAAACCAAACTTGTACCAGCCTCTAAAGTCCATTTTGTTCTTCTTGAATTAATTATTAAATAATCCTGACAAGGTTTTTGTATATATGGTATTTTAGTTATAATATGAAAAAAAGTTGTAAAGTAATTTGTAAAGTCATTCAAACCTTAAAATAATTTAAAGGGAAAAATTGTGGTTATTCATAATTGCTAAAGAAGTTTATACCTCTGTATATTAGGAGACTTTATTGTGGATAAAGTGGTGGTTACTAGTAAACCGTAATAATTGTTATGAAATCAGAAACAAATAGAAAGTATGTTTTAATGAGACATTGTTTTACAGATTACGTGATATACTAAATTAATAAATTCCCCAACAAAATGAGTACATATTTTGTTATGCATTTTGCTGGAGAAAATACTGATTCTTAACACAAGGCTGACTTCAAAGTGCTGAACTGTTTGCCCTAAAGAGAGTGAAAAATACGTCCAAAATATAGTAATAAACAAAATTTTTAAATATAACTGATCAAACTTCAAAAATAGGCATAATTTAGCAGTCCTGGATAATACTGACATCAGTTTACATTGCTGACACAGGGCACTTTTGAAGTAAAGTTACTGCATTACTTCTTCAAAGATTTAGTTAAATGTGTAGACTGTATTAAACACAGTAAAAGGCAAAGAGTGTTAGAGCAGCTAAGCCACTGACATGCGTATGAATTCTGTATTGATCTATGTGGTGGTCAGAATGTCACCTGTTAGATTTAGGTTTCACTTTAAAATGTAAAGATCCACTTTAAAATAGTCTGTGTTCCTCCTGCAGATAAATACATGTGTTTATGCTATTTATATTGCATTATTAATCACAAATACATTTCTACGATGTGTGATATATTATGTAATCCTTCATAATCCAGTGGAAAAATTCCACTGATACAGCAAGTAATATGAATTAGAACTGAGTGTATTTGTAGAGCTCCGATTTAAAAAATAAATCAGGAAATAAAATAGGTGTAGATTTGAAATTATAGGTGAAAAGGCTGCAGATTTTTCCACTGGTTGTGATGTAAGACATTGTCTACATTTTGGCAATATATTAAACATTTTTCACAGCAAGTATAGTAGGTTGCACAGCAACTATACTAAGTTGCAAAGTATTGCACCAATTTGCTAGAACTTTTCTTTATATAGTCTTTTAGGCGTAGTGGGGGAAGAGAGAAGGGGCGTTCATATACAAGACATTGCCATGGAATAATTGTATCTACACTGTGTGCAGTATGGACACCTTGTCATTTCCCTGAGATGCTTTACAGTGCTAGTATTAGGCTGTGCTAAAAGGAGTCTCTCTCTTTAGCCTTTGAATGGGTTAGTTCAATAGAAGGGATAAAAATATGTCTGTCCATCTGGTGAGGAAAGCCTGACATAGAATACAAATCATAAGAAAGCATCTTCTGTTGAGTATTTTCCTCTTTAGGTGTGGATTTGTTTTTTTTTCTTTTTTCTTATTTTTTCTCTCTGAATAAATGGAATAACAAAGGCATATCACTGGTCTTGGGAATGCACATTTCCACTAGTGTCGAGAAGAGTTCTTTCTTTTTTCTTCCTTTCCTTCTTTTTTTTCTTTTCTTGAAGATGTGCTTTTCACCATTGCAGAAGTGCTTTTTGGTATTAAAACGAATTATTCCTGTTCAAGAAGTTGTGTGACTGGTGACAGGATAAAATTTAATGAGAGAGATTTCTTAACTTTCTGGTCTCCTGCTGTCTTTGGCAGTCTGAATTATGTTAGAGACATCTTGTCATTGGCTAAATCACGCTGAAATGTCCTGTACTGAGCACTGAGATGACACAGATAAAAAGCAATGCAGAGGTGCCCAACCTGGCAGTCAAATTAAGGGATTGGTTAAAGCATTTGGAAACTGACATCTAGAGCCATGGAGATGCTGTAGGGTGTGTGAGCTGCCCAGGCAGGCGCAGGTGATGGACCTTCTGGAGTGGCAGCTGGGCCCAGGCAGATGGATGAGGGGCCTTTGCGTGGGCAATCCAAATGAGCTTCAGTGGGTTTTGTGAGGTAATGTTTACAGAAGTTGATACATTAATTTCTTTTGATGCAGGGTTTTACTCCATACACTTAGAAGGCCTGTCTCAATGTTTTA
The DNA here is from genome assembly GCF_000699245.1 of Pterocles gutturalis. Taxonomy (NCBI): domain Eukaryota; kingdom Metazoa; phylum Chordata; class Aves; order Pterocliformes; family Pteroclidae; genus Pterocles; species Pterocles gutturalis. The sequence continues at coordinate 85,126 of NW_010100470.1, read as the reverse complement.
GAAAAGAGCATTTAATGAAACGGTCAAGAATGATGGAGGTGTGAAGTGCATTATCTGTTGACACTGAAAGCAGAATGTCTAAGTGAAAGCAGAATATCTGTGTCTTCCTCTTTGTCTTGGCATCGTTATTAGTAGCTAGGTTGAACAAGCGATTCTGCAGATAAAAAGAACCTGGTGTGGAAGAAATTAGTCTAAAAGTAAAATATCCTTTCCTCCTAATGCACATCAGGTCAAACAAGTTACTATTAGTGTTGTTGAAGCTTGATACCACGAGTTACCTTCTGTTTATAGTTATATTCTATTCTTACTTCATTTAATATATTGTAATAGGTATGGCTGTAAAGTTGTTTAGTTGTCTTTGTGTTGTGATGCAAATGCTATGAGTATGATAATGTACTTTGATCTTACAGTAATGGGCATATAAAGCACGATAATAGCAAAATCAACCTTATTATAGTTATATTAAAAAGCTTAAATTATTTCATGTCCTTGGTATTTGAATTTAGGACACCATAAGAAGGGAGTTAGGAAGGACTTCATAAAATTATCTTAGAGGGAAACTCTGAAACTTTGTCCATACTTGAATATTATGGAAACTATTCAAGCAGCCAGCTATCAGCTATTTTATAATTCATAGCGAAAAAGCCCTCAACACTAGAGTCCTAACAAGAGCAATGAAGCCTCTGAAGTTTAGAGCATGAAGGAAAAATAAAGTATCTTTAATAATATAATGGAGAAATGTATAGATGTACCACATATAACGCTTCTTGGAAAAATCATTGCTACACTATATAATTAGGACAAGATCCTTGGAGAATACGATTTGGAATAGCTCCAGTGAAGTCAGTGCTTTCAGTTAAGCTGCATCAATTTTACTGGCTGAGGTTCTGATCCGTAAAATCTGAATACGGACTGTATTTGTAAATCCCATGGTAGTTTTACCAGAAGAAAGTGAACTGATTACATGTAGTAACTTCTCCTCAGTATTGTTTGTCTTCATCTTTGTTTCCTGTTTTCTGGGGCTCTGCACGCTCTTCAGCAGTTGCTACATTTTTGGGAGGGGAACGCTGCACCTCTGTGTTAAGAAAAATTATTTCTGTCTAATTTTGTGAAGTTAGTAAGCAAAGTCCAAGAATTCTGGTGTATGGACATCATCACTGTGTGTTAGTGGATTATAATTGCTTTTACATTTCTAATTTCCTAGAGTTAGTGTGATTATTTTTAGGGAAGTCCTGATTTCTTAAAATCCCACTTGACCTGTTGTATGACTTCTGTTTTATGGAAGCTCTGTGTTGCCAAGAGGAGGGGCTACAATCTTCTGGGAGTGCTGGGTGAAATTATGTGTGTCAAAATTTTTCTCTCAATCATGTGCTGTGTGAAGTGTAAATAGTGTTGAAAAGTCCAGCTGTCACCCAGCCTTTTAGGGAGCAGATAGGACACAGACACCACTAATCATTTGTCCCATGTGCCCGACAAACATACATTCTTACACCAACAGTGACCGAAGTATAGAAACCTTCCAGACACAGCTGTGATGAGTGCTTTCCTACATCTGAGGAATAGCAGGGCCAATGACTGTAGGAAGAAAAATGTGGTAGTAGGTTGATGCTTTTTCAGAAATACGTAGTAATGCAAAGAGGAGCACGTTCATTCCTGGGGTGGGGTGACTATATGGAAACTTACAGGGGTAGTGCTTAGAGTAACAGTGTATCCTGAAATTCAGTTGGAATTGTGCTTCATGATGGTGAGATCCCTCAAGTCATAAAAAGACTGTCTGAGACCTGTCCTCTGAATCTCTTCTGATCTTCCACTTCCAGGTTCTGAATTTTCCAGCTAATAGTAGAGGAGCCCAATCACCTATAGGTCAGGCAGGAGCTGTGGTTAGATCTGTACTGTACACCCAACCTCTGTTTCTGCTCTTTCTGAGCTCCACTCTACTTTAAGTTGCCACTGACCTTTAAAATAAAGTCTATTTAGATGTAGCAAATGTGATAGAAGTTGTATGTATTTATGTGTAACTGAATTGTCAGAGTTTCAGTATTTAAGAAAACTTTTGTTCCATTTTCTCAGTGAGGAGAAACTCCCAACTTTCCACATGTGAAGGAGCCTAAAGCTCAATACTTTAGCAAAGATGGTATAAACCAGAATTTATCTCTCTGTTCTACTATCTATTTGACATTCCAGTAGCTGACTTCATTGGTGTTAGTGTTGGTGAGGATGGGAAACATTAAGGGGATTTTGAAAAGCTTGAAGGAAAGTCTTAAATGTTCATCAGACACAAATGCTGTTAATATTCTAACTTAATTTTTCCTGATGGAGCATATAAAATACATGTACACTAAAAGCTAATCAACCTCACTGGAATATCAGGCATCTCAAACCTGCAGCTAACTCTCAAAATGTGTAGTTTAAAAGCGATTCAAAGAGAGCATCAAGACTATTTAAACTTGCTTACAGAAAAGATTTCTGTAGCTATAAAGGCTAAAAATGCTGCGTAGTAATTACAAATTGTTGACATAGTTCTACTACATTTCACATGTAAAGCTTTATCTAAGCTTAAATTCAGTGCTGATGTGCCTGTAGCTTCTGTATGAGGTCAGCATGCTTTAGAATGGACATGTGGAAGCTTTTTTGTGCTGCTTCAGCACAGCTAAGGTGACTTGCAAGAAGCAAGAGTGTAAGGGACAGCTTGTCTTGAAAAAATGGGTAGATGCAGCATTTTGATAGGGGAAGGTACTGACAAAATATATTATAAAATAGTTTAGGCCTCTTAATTAACTTGTGATAGTATAAACATGCTGAAGAAATGAGGCTGTGGTATTTGAAAAAAAAAAAAAAAAAATTGGACAGTCCAGAAAGCCTAATTTCTGTGACTGCGTAACATTTACTGAATTGATTAGTAATATTTTTCACTAAATAGTGTATATAATGAAAAACCTTAATCAAGCTTCACTTAAATTCCTGTTCTTCATTTGCTTCCATATTTTGGTTTAATACTTTACTGTCTAAGTAATTCAATTTAGTGGCCTGCTTTAATTTAGAACCAGGTGATAAAGTTGAACCTGAAAATATTTTGTTATGCTCTTTGAGCTTTGATTCTGCGGAGTATGGTTTTGACAGCTGGACTTTTCCTGCCTACCTCAGGCCATCACAAAACTTCTAAACAGTATTTGGTTTTGTAGTGCAAGGCCTGTCCCGGTCTGGATACAAGTTATTAGACTAAAATGACTGAAAGTCATTCCTGAGGGCATAAGCCCAAAAGTTGCTAATCAAGGATCTTGTAATAAGTCTCCTGTAATAAAAAGGGCAGTACAGAAAGATACATGTAGAATATAAGGCTCTGGGGAAACCTTGTAGCGGCCTTCCAGTACCTGAAGGGGCCTACAGGAGAGATGGGGAGGGGCTTCTTAAAAGAGCGTGTAGTGACAGGACGAGGGGCAATGGCTTTACCTTGGAAGAGGGCAGGTTTAGACGAGATGTTAGGAAGAAATGTTTTCCTGTGCAAGTGGTGGCCCAGGCTGCCCAGAGAAGCTGTGGATGCCCCATCCCTGGAGGGGTTCAAGGCCAGGCTGGATGAGGCTTTGAGCAACCTGGGCTAGTGGGAGGTGTCCCTGCCCATGGCAGGGGGTTGGAACTCGATGATCTTTAAGGTCCTTTCCACCCCAAACCATTCTGTGATTCTATGTTTCTGTGAATATCATGACTTCATTTTTTCCAAGCTACCCTGTGAAAAGGATGCTGAGGTGGAACTGCTGACGGAGGGCAGTGAAAGGCTCCTCTCCTAAAGCTGTTTGACGTTCCACCACAGATTGGATCTTTCTGGGACAGTTTAGCAAGAAGCAAAAATTCACATGTGGGGTTTCTTCACAGAAGTAGTGCTGTATATTAAACAGCCATAGCGAAGATAAGAATTGGACTCGAGTGATTAAAAACTTTTAAAAAATACAGTTTTGTGCTGTAGTGTGGCATGTTTTCAGCAAGCTAAGAGCATCAGGGAATGAGGAAGAGAGCACCTAACGCATTGGGTATGTGGAAGACCTGCTAGGTGGAAATAGTGGGTGCTAAAGCTGATGGTCAGGTCTGAGGATTTCCAGGAATGTACTTGTCAGGAGTCTGCCAAAGTGTCCATGGGGAACAGTTTTTGAGGGTTGTATGTTCAGTACAGTTAGTGCATAAAACTGCTCTTTACAGGGAACACCCTACATTTGTAAAGGGCAGAGTTAGGTTAGCTGCCCTCTTCCAGGTCTGCTTTTCAGGTGCTTTCAGATGGGCTCCTTTTGCAAACTGTGGGGTAGTGCATGCTAAGGAATGATACTTGCTTTGGACATCAGGTGTGGTATATGTGTGTAGTGACACCTTTGATTATCAGTTCTCCCCCTAGGTCTATGTAAAAAATAGTGTAGAATTCAACTAAATAAAAAAATGCCACTTTAAAAACATTGAAACAATCAAGCTAAAGATTTTCTTGTAATTGTTACCAATAACACCTGATTAGTTTTAAAAAGTTGAACTGGTTTATTGAACTCCAGCATCTAGTCTTACTTTTCATTCTCATCATTGCTATGCTGACCAATATGTAACTTTCTCCTTACTTTTACAAATGCAAAATACAGGGAAAATAGGATCTTCCTATATACGTTTAACTTAACTTTCAGTTAATTTTTTAACATTAATTTTATACCAGTAATTAGTAAAGAGTTGGTAATAAAAAGTGAGATTTCAGAACAGTTTCAATTACATCTGCGGTTCCGAATGACAAGCAGCAGTTAGTGTTCTGGGGTCTTTCTGTAAGTAACTAAAGTGGCATATTATTCTTACAGATAATTCTGTACTTTGGCATCTGAAAATATAGTATCTGTGGCTCAGTGTTCCATAACAACACATGTTCTGAATAGAGATAAAGAAAAGGACTTTCCCAGCTAGCTACTTCAGGGGTAGTTTTTAAGGAAAAGCAATCTCTTCATTTAGATTAAAGAGCAGTTTAATAACTTCATAGGAATGAATCAAAAAAAAAAACTGTAGCGGAGTAAGTCTGCATCGCTGCTGGCTGAATCCCTGTTAGGCAAACATCTACGTGTTTCTTTATATAATTATCACAAGAGGTGATAATAAAAGAGGTGATAGCAGTAAACACAGTGACAAATTGTAGTAGCTCTGTATTTGTAAAGCTAAATTTATACCTCTTAATTTTTTTACAATCCATCTCTTTAGCAATACATGCAAGGCAGATCTCATGAGCTTGTGAAATTGCTGCAGATGACAAAATAAAGAGCAAAACTACCAATCTGTACATCTACTTGAAAATGAAAGAGTTACGTGAAGAACAGTTTGATCACTAAGTTCAAGGCAGGTGTTAAAATCTCTGAGATAGGGCAGAGGCAATGATCAGATACTAATTTTTTGATCTCAGTCAAATCCTGTCCCTATAGTATGGATTACAGATTCCTTGGTTTGTTTTTTCCCAAAATGTGAACTTCTAAATAACAAGGTTCACAGATTTCTAAACGAGAATTTAAAGTCTCTTTAATACATTGGAGGTGTAATAATAGACATAGATTTAGTTCTCATAGGGCTTAACTCCTCAGGGTTCTGTTACCCTTAAGAGACATTTGCTCCTGAACGGAATAGCTTGCGATAGGACCTTCAGAGTACTTAATGCTTGACGAGCTTTCGTCATCTTGCAGAACTCAGTTTTCCAGGTAGTTCTCAGGACAAGCTAGAACTAGTTCCTTCTGGCTCCTCTTTGGTAGACTCTTGGATTAAAGCGGTGCAAAACATAAAACCTCAGTTTTTCACTGTGCCCAGCAGTGCAGGCTGGAGGAGCTACATGCGAGTTGGAGTAAAACAGCATCCAGGTGTTAAAACTTCTCCCAGGTTCATTATTAATCCCACACAACACAAAACTAACTCAAGGAAGCTGTGTATATGCATATAAAGGAATAATTTGATATTAATCCTTAAACATGGTTTCCACTAACCCAAATCCTGTTTGCTTTGACTTCAGAAAGGACAAATCAGGATTTGTGCTGTAATGAAGTTTTGTGCATTTTGAAATACTAGTGTATTTAGCATTTCTCTTTTTATGTTACCTGGTTTAGAAAAGAATTTTGCAAGAGAAGGTTTATATTAAATTACTCGTATCTCTAGTTTCTTCTCCTAAGATTTTGCAAAAGACTTTTGTATGTATCTGAATGACAGTATATGAGAATATACTATGTCATTTTTTAATAACTAGCAGAAAATTCATTTTCTGATTGTAGTCCTATTAGACATATAAAAAGCAAACTATTTTACTTTCAGTATCCTCCTTTCAGATGCACAAAGTAAATTGCAATTACTTTTTTCAAAAAATGCTTTTTACATATTTTGCAGTAGTGCCCTTTAATATCTATATCGATATAAATATTGTTTTATTTTTATTAGACTTCATATATATATTGACATATCTGTAACACTAAACATGAAGCTTCCAATGCAAGAGTTTGTACATAGTCCATATCCAAATGTCACCATTCTTTCATTTAAAAGATCCCAGCATGTCTACCTCATGATCCTTATAAACTCTATAGTACTGAAATACGTCAACACTTTTTCTTGCTACATTCATTAAAATTAAGCACCCTTACCCTACCCCATCTGTAAACATCAAGTCAATTGGCAGCTAGCACATTTCTCAGTCAGCAAGCAGTATTGTGAATTTTATCTTCTCTTGCAGAAATCAATTCGTCTTCGTTGCAGCAGATGAAATTTCTTGTAACACCTCTGCAGGTAACAATCATTGATACTTCTTGATGCATCCATCCAGGTCTCAATATCCTTTTTCACATGCTGCATTTAATCGTAAGAGAAAGCACAGGAAAGTCCATACTATAAATCTTTGGAATAGTTTAATTAATTTATAGCTTGAGCCTGTAGGTTCTGCCATATAAAAGACTTAGGTTATTTTGCTGACTTTGCTGTTTTATTTCCAGTTTAAATATCATATGACCTAGAAAAGTAAGGATATGTTAAACCAAGATTGAGACTTTTAAAAAGCCAAAACCAACAGAGCTAATGGAAAGAGTAAAGGCTTAGATGTACACAGGACATTGTAAGTGCTCTAGATGTAACAGTTTTCTTTTCAACTCTTTGGGGGCAAATGTTGCCCACAAGGGTACTGCAGACCCTAAAGCACTCACAAAGTCTATCCTATGGATGAGATAGTGGGAGAGAGGGTCTGTGTCTTCAGAGGATCGCTCTCTAGTAAGTAAAAAGTCTTGGCTGCTTTGCTAATATACTATCATGTTGTAAGCTGGGGGTGCAGAAGAATGAACGTTTGTAAAAGGTAATGGTTATTTATAAATACATTGAATATGTCAAGGGATTTTCTCTCTTTAAAGCAATCGAGTTTGAAAAATCTTAGTCTTAATTCAGGTAAGGATGGTATTATGTCACTACATAAGAAATCAAAAACCAAAATAAATAGTAACAGTCCTGAGACATATTCTGACAATAATGTTATGCAAAAAATCTGCTGAGTTCATAGAAGCTGCCTGTATTGAAGGATGAAAGGATATAGAGTGTGACACAAAATGTTGGTATTGAGAAGTGTTTATTTGTAGAGTTCCATATTAGCAGAAATAAATGAAAGGTGAAGACTTTTCTGTTTGTGCTATAGTGACCTACTTAGAAACAAATAAAGAACTTTTTTGATGAAGAAGATCATAGCTACAGCCAAAATATGCTGCAATTGTAACAATCTGTGTGCTAGCTATAGCATTTTTGGTGGTAATCTGAAAAGTTCTTCTGTAACAAATCCTGATTTAACATAGATTTTTCAAAGTCCTAAATCATTAAGAGAATACAACTGGAGAAGTCAAGATTTGACACTTTCTTGATCTCACTAGACTTGGATTTTGGCTTTCATTATTTCATTCGTGCTTCCTGCTCGGCTCCAGATTAGAGTGAGCTGTAGTAGGGAGACTACTAACTTATAAATCTAGGCCTTGCTAAGTAAGACTAAATAGAATTATTTTAGCAATTTTTAAACTTGGAATTCTTGAGCTAGGCATGTGGTCTTTAATATTTTTCTTGTCCTGACAAGAATTTCTTGTTTTACAGAGCGAACCCTTCTAAGCAGTAATTATTTTTCTAATAAATACTTTTTTCCACCCTTAGTTCAGGCACAATTTAAGTGCCCAAGACTATATTATACTTATTTCATATATAACTACTTTGAAATTCCAGTCAAAAATATAGTGCTTTTGTCTATCCAGTAAATTCCATTAACTTTACACAGAAGGAAATGGATCTCTGTGTATATTTATTAAAACTTTTCAGTTTACCAGCTGATTACCTCTGTTGAATTGATTCAACAATAAGGTATTTTTGTTAGGTATGGGTTTGACCATATGATAAATATATCCATCATAGGTGACTGGAGGTGTCTGTTTTGTGATATGATCTGAAAGAGAAAGCTATTTAAAGCCTCTATCTTCTGTTTCTTGTATATCTGAATTTTAGTCATAGAATTTAAAGGACTTTTGGCTTTATTTAAAAAAATAATTCTCTGGCCCATATTGCTATGGTACAAGTTGCCAAAGTTGCATTTGGTCTTTCAAATCTGTAAGTTGACTTACAACTAATCTGTTATCTGATGTTTTGTGTTTTAATACATGGAGCATATATAGAGATACATAAACTTTTAGAACCAAAGATAATCTTCCTGTGGTTTATCAGATGCATGCAAAACATCTACAGTCCGATTTATAGGTCTTTTTTTAGTGCTCCTAAATTCAGTTACAGTAATTCCATTGTATTTGTAAAATTGATGTGAAGATACTGATAATATGCTCAATGTTTGAAATGTGAGTATACGTATGTCTGTATTGTTTCATTGTAAAGAAATGTGTGTGTTCCTAGATTTCAAATAATAATACACCAAGTAACCTTTGGTTGGGACTTTAACATCAAACGGAAATGGGAGGTCTTGGGTGATTCTGCTGGTAATATTCACTCTTCTCTTCCTAAAGCTTTATCATTCCTGCCCGAGGATACTTAGCCCTCAGCCACATGACATCTTTTCTGATTTAGGAATAAAGTAATCTTGAATAAATAAATGTGTTAATGAACCACTGGCGTGTCCATATACACACTTCAATTTATGTATGTGTTTCTGTTCTTGCATGCACATTATATAAAGAAAACCTATGCAAGTATCTGACAGAGGGATCCTTCTATGGGAAATTTAAAAATATTTCACTCTTGGTTGCATCCAGTGCATTCTGAGGCTAAAAATAATTACTCTTCAGAAGAGAAGTTCTGTGCTGCTGGGATAGATGTTCTCTGGCAGGCATAATTAAAGAGCTTGCAAGCAGACCTGAACTAGAACAGAGGTAGGGGAACTATCCTGTCAGTTTGAAATCTCCTGTCGGTTTGATGGTGGAGTTTTAACAAGGATCTCACCTCTAGCAGATCTCTGACAATGAGTACATTAGGGGAGAATTATCCTGAGGTTCCTGGCTGATGGGGGCAGTGGACATCTTGCCCCAGCAGGCTCCTAATAAATCAGAATCAGACCCAGAATAAACCCATGGTTTATTTACATGTTGGTTACAGAACATTGTTCATTTTGAATCTTCATCATTTTTAATGAATTTTTCCAATCAGTGCTCAATATAATTTTTTTTCTTTTACATTTTGTAAGATCAAAAGTCATAGTTTGTAAAGAAAAAATATTTTGTAGTGTTTTTCACTTTAGAATGAAGTGCATTCTAGGATGTAGCTGCATATTACATGTTATGATTTTTGTCTAAATACGGGGCAGGATCATTATTCTATATATATATATCACTCTTTCTTTCTTCCTCCAATTTTTAACTGTTATCTAACTTCCATCTACAAACAAAAGAAAAATCCAGTGCAGCTGCATGCCTTGTATTCTTTTTCTCCCAAGTGTATATGCAGTTTATGATTTTAAAATAACAGAGAGAGAGGCAAGTGTATATATAAACCTGAATTTGTAATGAAGTATGGTGGAAGTGGATATTAACATCTGTCCAATTGTGAGTGTATTTATTTACATATTTGAGCAGAATCATCCCCACAAGGCAGGATTGTGTGTGCGTGTGTGCGAAAGAAATGCATTATAAAGCTTTAGAAGTTGACAGTCCTAGATTAAGTTATTGACCTCCATTTGGAGAAAGATACAGTCTCAAAAACAGATTAAACATTCTGAAAGGTTTAATTTTATAACTCTAGGAAAAATGTTCCATAAAAGCAGGCAGCTTAAGGAAGCAGACATTGGAGTTTGTACTACTGAAATAGTTTGAACGGAATATTGGCATTTTTTAACAGAAGCAATTCTCAAATCATTGCAATTTTCCTGTATAGTCTCATTAACCTGTCAACACTAACACTACCACAAATTTAATACATGAAACAAGAGCAAATATGGAGATACTTATTTAACAGCAGATTAATATTTGACAAGGTGCTTAGAATGGTTGAGGTGTCTGTTGTGGCGTATCTCCACTATGGTATATAAATAATCATAGCTGGTCAAAATTTGCCATACGCACATACGTACATCTCATTGACTTAGTTGTCTGTCTGATAGGAGACACTGATCAAATTATACTCTTTTGAAGGAATTTCCAAGAATTACATATAATTCAAAATGTTTTGGAAGAATGCAGTTTCAGAGTTATTTTCTTTAGCCTTTTTGAATTAGTGTGTGAAGACATGTTCAGTTGTGAGAGGTTCTTCTAGTATTTATGCCTATGGGTTTGACTTCATATCATGAAGCAGTTTGACTGGGAAAATAACCATTTTCTATGAGATGCTTTTATTATTGTGTTATGCTCTTCCACCAATCAGCTAAAAAATGAAGGAGCATCTCTGAGGTCTTTGCGCTAGTATTTATTTAAGGCTGCACTGTTCTTCCCTGTGAAAAATAGCAGATACTGAAGATTTTGCTCTGGAAAGACTAGGAAATGTTATACTAAGGCACATTATTAAACTTCTATACATTCAAGTGTCCTTTACGTTGTCAGTTTAAACTTGCATTTACTGCTGCTTACATGGAATTCCATTTGTTACTGTTTTTCCCACTCTTGGTAGTTGTGTGGTAAAGATGTTCAGCTGTTGGATCAGTTGATAAAAATCAGTAAATACTTCGATTCTCCTCTGTTCTTCTTTCATGAAGTTTGATTAATTCCTTTTTCTCACCCAGTGCAAACACTGGCAGCCCTTGTTGGCATCTTTGTCATTATCTCTTTGACAGCTTGCCTTCCCGGTGCTTACAGTTCTAGGTCAGTTCGCATGGCTAGTCAAATGTGACAACATGACAAGATTAAGTAAAGCTGAGGTTCTGTGATTTGTAAATGGAGGATTTGCAATGTGAAGCTCCTTTGATAACAGCAGTAGTGAATAATCTGTGTTTGTCCTCAACAAGTGCCTGTGTGCATCTTCTGTGCTGTTTTTTTAACGAAACACCCAGATTTTTTTTCTCTGATAAACTGAAAATAGTACACATGAAAGGTGGTTTGTGTGTGTGCATGTATGTATGATTATATACAAGTACATTAAATAAACAAGGATCACGTTTTAATATGTTGAGATTATAATATTACATTTAAAATATTAAACAAATATGAATGCATGCTACAGAACTTAACACACCAGCACGAAGGACTGCTTTTAAATTTAATGAACAAAGTACCCAGTATATTTATTATTGAACTAGATAAAAATTTATTCAATGTTTATTGCCCCAAAATATAACAACAATAGTAACAGGAAAATGCTTTACAGATCAAATAAATTACTGGTTTTCGTTGTAATACAGCTGGGTTTAGGTGTCACCTGATGCCAAACCTGATGGCTCTTTTTTTAATGAAGTTTATATAAAGTCTAACTTTCTTGGATAGACATTATACAGAAAGGCGTTGTTGGTAGCACAGAATTATGTTAGATCTTTAACTAGGCATCAAGTGAAATCCCCGCGCTTGTGTGAATCCAGACAGCGAGACTGAAACTTGAGGGAAAGCTTTTAAGCTGAGATCTGTCCCTGGGATTGGTCCATAGCAGTTATTCAGCTTGAGGGGAAAGTCACCTGTGCTGCTGTTTGGTGCACTTCTGTATTTCTGAAAATTAACCAATATCAATCATATTTATTTAAATATTTAACAAGGTGTCAGCTCAACTTTGGATGGCCGTAAATATCTAACTTCAAAAGAAGATACAGGTTGGCATAGAGGAATAAAAATTAAAATCAGATCTGAGCATCAGACCAAAATTTCTGCAAAACATGCCCCTCAATTAGCAAGAAAATTAACTGGCGAAATTCAGATGTGACGTAAGTAAACAGTTAAGAATTTGAAATTTATCTCTGCATGTAGAAAATTCTGAATAGGCTTCTCAAGTTTCTTCTTGCTCCAACCTGCAGGAAAAAAGACTGCTTTTAATATTTCATTAATGATGTAGTTATGAAGATCCATTCATGGAAATCTTTTGTTATCACCATATCCCTATGGTAGAGTGTGGTTAACTTTCTACATCTCTGTCAAAAAAAAAACCTAGGAATGTTAATAGTATATTAACAGGAAACCTCTCATGACTTTCAACATACACAGGAGTTCAGCACTGCAGTATACCTTGAAGTTTTGCTGTTTCATTGTGCTGTCTGTCTCTACTACATCTTCCTAATTCTTCCTCTGTTCCACATCACAAATCTGTAAAGTGTTATCAGCAGTGGAAGAGGAAAATCATACGCAACAAAGTATTTTATGGTCCTCCCTTGTAGAATGATCTTAGTGTTTGATATTGTGCATTTAAAACTTTGCATAGAGGATTTTAGCGTTCTTAATAATCAAAGAAAATTACTAGAAACTTTATTTTATCATCAGATTTCAATCATATTCCTTGGTATTAAGTAAAAACTTATAATAGACATCTTTCCTCATTGCCTTCCAAGATATACAGATAAACTCATTGCTATTCAGGTGACTAAAATGCCCAAAGTTGCTTGGTATTAACATCCAAAATGAAATAAATGGATTGGTTGCACATGCCTTGAGCACCATAAGCAGATCCCATCCTACTGTAGTAAAGAATTTGTAGTTAAAGGGCTCCCACTGCCGCACAGTGCTGACCCACTCAGCAGTGTGGTGTGTCACTGGTGCGCGTACCAAGGAGCTCTGCTCCTCGTGTCGTCTGTCTTGGTATCGTCATAGTTATGTGACCAAGAGAAAGAGCAAGATGTTAGTTACTGGGATCGTTTATCTGGATAATGCCAGGTAACCCTCAATTTCCTTGTATTTTCTTTACTAAAATCTTCCCATCTTTCTCTAAAATTTTTTTCCAATTCTGCATTAAGAGGATTGCACTTTCTGTGCCCCCTGCCACCAGCACGAGGCACATCCTGCAGCAGTGCCCATTTCCCGGGTGAACAAGCAGGGCAGGAACACCAAACCGCTCTGTGCCCTGCTCCGCCTTCCCGGCCTTAGCCAAGTCTCCCTCCTCAGTCACCTTTTTGTGAAATTTAGTAATAATTGTCAGTACAAGAATTTCAGTAATTTAAGGTTACTCTGGTTGCAGAATCAACACAAATAGGTCTGAAGAAGCAGCAATTTTGTTACTTGATTGTTCAATTATAATCAAAGCTAGTAAAGAATGGATAATGTTGTGGAAAAGTTAGAAATAGGTGCTTTCTAGCGATATATGCACTTTGCTTCCAATATGGCAAGTAGTGGGGGATTAGATCAGAGGCAGATTTAGCTGAGGTAGTACCAGATTTTTAACTTCTCTTTTTATACTTCTTAAACAGATTTATCATTTTCTATAGTTTTTCTAGCAATGTGTAGACTTTAAAAAAAGGGGGGAAATTATAATGATCAAAAAGATATATGCATCAAATTTCTAAAAAATAGAATCTTGTTTATAATTCTCCCTTTATAGTTCTCAAATCATTTGAGGAACATGTATTAACTTGGTTCATATTCTATACTGTGAATTTTTCCTTATTAATGTTGTTATTAAACCCTATAGTATGTATGATATTAAGGAACTTCCAAGTGTGTCTGGTATCAGAGCTCCACTGGCTGTCTTACATGTCTATGGAAATCCAGCTATAGTACCAAAGAACTTAAAAACCTAAAATGGTGATTACGATTAGAGAGGCACATACTTTCCCTGTTTTCAGAGACTTCAGCAATACCTACTGCTGATGATTTAAAGAGAGACACTCAGTTTCGAAGGCCCTACTAAAATAAATCTCACATCCAATTACCGTTTTAAATTCTCTTTTCATTTGTGCAGTGGACAACAAAGTGTCCTTTTAAGTAGCATTTCAGCAATTTTAAACCCTGTACTGAAAATGATTGAAGAAACTGGGATATAGCATGAGTAAACAAGAACATACCATACCCTGAGCTTTTGGTGAAGAGATTACAGCTGTGTTTAGGTGTTAGCGTGGCTACGCTGTTTTTCTCCTCAGTTATTTCCCAGTAAGATGTTAGTCCAGCTACTTCAGAACTAGTGCCAGTATGGTAACAAAACGCTAGCAAACACTTTTTTCTTGTTATGTCCTGAATACTTGTTCCAGATATACTGGAAAACAGTGGGACTTACCTTGTTCTAATTAGTGGTGCATCAAAATTGTTCATCAGATGTTTTCTTAGACAAGAATTTGTGAGTGCACGTGTTGGTTTCGATACATTGGTTTAACATTCTGTAAAATACACAGATAATTGCATTGACTATTAATTTATTCACAATACTTTGCCATTGCATGTCCTAAATGTTAGTAAACTGTTTACCTAGAATGATTATTTCCAGTGTAAATTATCATGAAGCACTTAAATGTCCCTCATTTTAATGAGAAATAAGCATGCTGGCATAATAGTGAATAAATGAACCAATGACTATGTGACTGAACCAGCTTACTGATTTTCAGTGTGACAATATAGTTTAAATCCTTCTTACTATTTTCAGCATGGAAATAGGAATCTATTCTGCTAACCTTCTGAGCTTCTAAATTTGGTGTCATGCAAGGGCGTGTTTAAAAATTAGCATTTAAAAAGAAACCCACTTGCTTTAAGTTTAAGCTGACACTGTTCCTTTCCTCTGTGGAAATGAAATTTATTAATCATAATAAAACCATCATATTCTGAAGGTAGAGGTCACCCTGAGGAGAAAAAAAAAGTCTGTTCATCACAGAGGAATTTCAATGCATTTTTTTCCCCAGATAATATCTAAGCATGTATTCTCTCCCCTTTAGAAATATATTCTTCCATGTTTTGTGCTTACATATGTCAAGTGTATTTAGGAGTGTGCAAGAATAAGCATTTTGCAATTAATATCCTATACTTTATTTTCTTTTACAGAAGATTTGGAAGAATGCTTTTTACGTTGTATTTTATGGTTACCTTGCACACATTTGTTCAAGTGGAATTTCAATATCCTGTAAAAGAAAAGGAAGAAGTGTTTCTTATTTTAACAAGAATATAAGCGTTGCTAATTCTGAAATATCATTTTTATGTTAATATCACAATACAAACTTCAGCATTATCATAATATAAATATCAACCATTCTTTTTACGGAGAAAGGATTAACTTAGGCCACATTTTTCATGTTACAATTACTTCACAACTCTTGTTTTAAGGAAGAAACATGGTTTACACAGTAGGATGAAAAAAGTCACGTAAAGCACTGACAAGAAGTTATTACTACTTTGGCAAAAGAGTAATAAAAATGTACTCAGAAGTAAATACTGGGTTGAAATGTCATTTTTTCTTTCTTGTGAAATTGCTTAATGTGCTTGTTTATCCATAATTTCCTCTTAGTTGTCCAGATTTCTGTAAAATATTGATGTAATACTATTAGCAACATGTTTTATTACATCAGTGTTGTAAACTCGCTGGTTACTTCAGTAGTTGGGTTAAGTACACTAATAATTTAATAAAGCCTGAGCTCTATGTATCGAGGCTTGTTCCTTCCTTACAAGCGGCCCTTGCGTTAGGCCAGTTAATCCCCTGCCATGGGTGACCCGTGAGACTTTCAGTTTTGTGGGACACTGCGATATAGTCAAGGATCATGCAGGAATGGGATGCAGTATGGAGCCGGGATGCAGTATGGGGCCAGAATGCAGCCCTCCAGCAGGAAATGAGCGGAGCAGTGGGGAAAAAAAAGCTCACAGAGTAAGTCCCAGTGTAGTTAATGGTTTACGCTAGACCAAAACCAATGTAATTCTTACAGATCTAGATTTACAGTCTCTGCTCAGTACTGCAATAATACCAGTTAATGAGGAAAAAATTTGAAAATATACCGATTTCCGTTGCTTTAAAAATAATAGTACATGTAATTCCTCCTCCATGTTACTAGGGATATGAGGGAAATTTATAATGCCAGAAAGAAGTCGAGTTTTAAGTTAATCATTTTCCCTCTCTAAGTGTTTTGTCACTGTTTGAATGAGATTTTGCTTGAGAGAATTAAAATTATAATGATGTTTAAAATGGACTTTAAAAATGGGCATACAGAGGAAAATAAGGTGTATTCTTCACTTCAGTGTAGATGAACAAGACATATGAGATTCTGTTATGGCTCCTGTCAAAGCTAAATATTTGAAATCTCTAAATATTATAATGTTTGCATCCTAATGTGGAGAGTTACCAAGGCTGAGGTTTATGGAAGTTCTTCCAAGCAAAGAGGCTCCAGAGTGTGGGGTCAGTGTCAAACCTGCTCAAAGAACTCTTAGCACCCTTTCCAACTCAAAGGATCACCAAGTGCCATTTATCCAACATAGGCTAATGTGAGCTATTTTTCCTTCCATTTTTTTTGTATGGGAACTACCTGGTTTCTTTGTTGTTAACTGCCTTGGATAATTTCTGAAGATAGGTATTAATGGATATCAAGTATTTAAATGGAATTGTTATATAAATGTAATCCTGCAGTCATCAGTATATTGGATGCAAAAGAGGAACTAATATGTTTTATACAAGTCTTTACCCAGATTCCCCTGAGTTTAAGACCATGACTTAAAGAAGGTGGTTACCCAACATGCTGCTTCCCCTGGATATGCATATATATCTTTGATAGCTATGAGGACTTCTCTGCCCAAATCTAAAGTCAACATAGCTGTGGGGTAAGATATAGAGCCCACATTCATGAACTTCTGGTACTTTTATAGGTTTAATAGATTAACTCCTTGTTAATGTATTATCCCTTAATAGAAAGTTGAATTTACTAAGTAAACAAGACAGTACAACTGAAGGTGTTTAGCTACTATGGTTGTATGTAGTGAAACATCCAGATTTTGCCATGGAATACTTCATAAGAACATAGGTAAACTTTACACTTACAGAACTTTTTTTCACTTTTTTGCATCAAGGTGTATGGTTATATATCCTTGGAAAAGGAAAAGGTAATAACTTTTGCAAATCTGTGACCCTAGGCTTGGTCAGAGAGTGAGAGACATTCATGTAAAGTCTCTGCCTTTTCCGTGCTGAACCCTTTTGCCTTTAGATAGCACAGTTGTCCTGGGAGGTGGCTTACTAGGATTTCCATATGCAACAGATCCCTCATACTCTTGCAAATGTTGTCTCAGTGAAGACCATCTTGTCCATGGTAAATTCTTCTCCTTCCTTGAAGGTGTCACTGGGAAGGTAGGAATGTCTAGTGCAGATAGATAATTTGGACCTTTTCTCTGCCTCACATCCAGACCCACAGGAGTGGGTGGTGGAGGATTGCATGTGCCATGGAAACGTTCCTTGCTCAGCTGATTATCTAGGAATCAGCTAATCAGGTTCTGCTTGTGGAGGAGCGAGTACATGACAATAAAATAGGGCAACTTTTCAAAAAAAGTAAGTTTATATTTGTATCTGAAAAATAAGATAGTTACACAGAATGAGACCAGTCTGGGGTTACAGTTCACATAAAGAGAGAGATATCAGGAGTATTATTAAAACTTGTTTACTACATTAGCCCTTGTATGCAAGATGTCTCTATAATTTCAAGATTGCTTTTGTTGTAATAAGTGACACCTGAGATCAAATAGAAATTCTTTGGTTATGGAAAAATATGTTAGATATATCCAGTGAAACTTATGTCTAGTTGACATGTCCATCTCACTAGTGGTAACGACATTCAGGCTCGGGCTGTGAAGCAAAGCTGTGTATTTCCAGGTGAAGAGGAGGACTGGGCCAGCAAATCAAGGTGTACATGTAAAGAAGCTCTGAAGTAGTTTGAACTATAAGGACTTTGTATGGGAAGAAGTGAGAAAAATCTGATTTTCAAATCACTGTGTTTGCCTGAAAATTGAGACTTCAGCTGTGCAAGTATCACAGCCCA
>NW_010100470.1:49298-61798 GCF_000699245.1 Pterocles gutturalis | reverse complement strand
GGGCCCCATGCTGCTGCTCTCCGTGACGGATGGAAGTTTGCCTTCTGTTCTGCTGTCTTTTGCAGGGACAGCTTCTGTTTCTGTGCACCCTCAAGTACAGGGCAGGAGGGAAGGCTCCTTCTTCTCACCCCCCGGTTTGTCATCCAGGCCGCAGGAAAGATGACTCCGTGCTTGTAGGTCTAGACTTACCCACCAGTGTAATGTACCGGGAATCGTGTCACATGCATGCCAGCAGAATTAGGTGACTCTTCTACCTGGGTTCCTGTTACGTTGTCATGTGGCAGAGGAAGAGAAGACATAAAGATAAGGGATCCAATATTGCATGTTTAGCAGCTAGCTTTACTCTAAAAACTGCTTGGATCCTTCTAGGAAGGTAAAGAGAAGAAACCCTGATATTTCACAGGAATGGTGGGGAGGTGTTTTGTTATGCTTACTTCATATCTTTACATGAAATATAAGCTCTAAATGTTCAAGTGTGCTCTCCTCGACACCATGCATGACGGTGTTTGCTTTAGTGGCTGGGTGAAGTGACAAGGGCAGTGAGAGTGTGACTGAAGGAAGGTGAGAAGCGTGTGAATAGAGAAACATGAGAAACACCGACACACACACAGAACCTGAAACACCACATAATTTTCATGTGGTTGGATTCATCTACATATTGTCGGGTGTCATTATTTATGATTTAATGCAGCAAGTGCTTCCTTTCATGGCCAACACAAGCTAAATTAATAATAACTTTGTATTAATTAAACAATTGGCCAGAGAATAAGCACAGCATCATATGTAACCAAAAGAAAAGAAAGAAAATGCGGTAAGCTTTTCAGCATATTTTTTTTTGAGTTATTTAAAGTTCTAATATAGCTTTAATTGTAGGATATTGTACAGCAAAGATTAAATTGAATCTTTTTAGGAAATTTTAGCAATGCCCCTGTATACCATGTCCTGTACTGTTCTCTCCTTGGTCATCTTTAAGGGCATCTGGGTTGTTTAGTAGCTTCCTATTTGGGTAAAATATTTTTTTAAGTAGAATTTAATTTTCTTTCTCTTTCTGGGAACTTTGTCTTTGGTTTGAGCTGTTGTTATGCCGTATTGCTGTTTCTTACCTCAAGTGATACTTTTTTTTTGCAAGTTTGACATGTTCCTATTGCCACATTTTTTTCAGTTTTACAGTACAGATGCGTGAGGAAAAAAGGCTGTGCAAATGATTTCCTCCCTGAAGCAGAGCTGAAGTATCATCACTTTGGTAGGTGGAGGGGAGAGAAGAAAAAAAGAACAAGGGGAAAAATAAAGCAACCTTGTTTCAGTGGGAAGAGATTTGAGTGGGATGTGAGATCAGAAGAGAGACAATGATTTTGGGGAGGTCTGTGAAGAATTTATTAAAGTGTCATAAAAACCAGTCATCTTACCAGTATTATAAAAGTTTATCATAATGCTTCATTTATTCCTGAAGGGCATACGCTTAACCTCTCCCTATAACAGGAGCTTCATGCTGCTGCTTTCCAGACTAGGACTTGAGTCCTTACAAGTAACTTGGCTCATACAGCGATGGAGATGTTTGCTTTTTGTCTGAAAGGGAAAATGTTCTCCGGAAGCCTTTTTGCCTCTCCAGCACGTCCCTAGTGCTCTGCACACCAATAATTGTCCTGCAGCACTTCACAAAGAGCACAATGGACACAGACTAGGATCAGAAAAATATCCAGGTAGTACCTGCCAGTATAGCATCAACTTGAATCTTTTAATGCGGTAAGACTGAGGTTAGCGTGGGGAGGAAAAATATTACAAGTCCTTCTAGATCCAAGAGTTGGTCTTTATATTCCTACTTGGAAAAGACATGTCCTTTCTCTTTCCTGTGAGACAGGTTGGCTCGTCCCGTTCTAGGTTCCTCATTCCAAAACCAGCTGAAAACCCAAACTGGAGAAAAGCTCATTGTGTTTAAGGTTTGTCTCAGCACTCCAGTCTGCTTCTCAGCACAGTTTGTGGCTGGGTTTGGTTTGCTTTCTGTTCACTGTGCTTTACCCATGCATTGCCTGGACAGCCTGCACGCCTGACCAATGCCATGATTCCACTGAGTCGCAAAAGGCCTCTGAGTCAGGAGTTCAGTACACAGGTAAACTGTTAAATAAAACATAAGTGAATGCAAAAAATAATCATTTAATGGGCATTATGAAAGGACGGTAAACCAAACAGTTCAGTCCAATGGATGATGTATAACATCTAAACAAATATGACAACTAATTAAGGATTAAGTTCTGCATTTTGGATGACAGGCTGTATAAAAATGAACAGTTCAGTTATGCTGGGGGAAAATAGCTGCATTTTGCAAATATCAGGCAGACAGCTCAGTAAGCAGAAAAGCTCAGTTATCCAATTAAAATAAATGTGCCGTGTTCTCAATATAAAGGGCTAAAGCATCCTTATATTGAGGAGTTAAGATCCTGAAATATAAGTAGAGCAAAAAGTGTTCTCTATAAAGATTAATGTAATCTATCAAGATTAACATTTTGCTTGCTGGCAAAGGCATATAGTAATGTGTTTCAATTCCTGAAATTGGAAACATTAGACTAAGATCAGTACCAATTTAAACCCCAGGTAACCCCAAATATCGAATTGATTTCATTATTTACAACCACCATGGGCTAATAAACTTGCCCTAATGGCTTCTATGGGAAATAGAGACCTGCAGTAGGTGCTATCCTCTTTCCCATAATTCTTTCTGATACTTCATGTGAAATGTAATAACAAGTTTCATAAATGTAATTTATGGAAAAGTCTTCCACTAAAAGTAATTCCTGATTTATTCGGGAGTTTGATTCCTGTCCTACGAAAGATTAAGAAAGTTTTTAAACATTGTTGTGTGCATGGGTGTCATGAGAGAAGCCACAAAGTTTCAAGACCACCAATGGAGGACACAGTTTAATCTCATTTTTTATTGTTGCTTTCTAACGGAAGGAGGCTATTGCGTAAAAATGGAAAGCGAATAGTGGGAAGGGATCACAATAACAAACTAGGAACTGGGTTGCACTTCTTGCACTTGTAGGTTGCACTTGTAGGAAAGAAGAGTCCATTGGCAAGATCTCCACAATAACTGCCAGCAGTACATATCTTTGCTTTAAGCCAAGATTTAAACCTACCCTTTGGAGTAGGTCTCCAAAACAAGAGTTTTTAAGGCTGAAATAATAACACAAATTTTCTAGAAGGATATTCAATTCAAGGCTTTTGGAACAGAATTAACATGAAACATGATTTTCTGGAAGTTTATAAAGCAGAAAGCAGAAAATTATTAGTAGGAGGGAGGCTTTAGAGGCTTTACCAAGGGTATTAAAGTGGAATACAAGTTTGTGAGGTGCCTGCTTTGTAAAAAAATTCTGTCAAATGTTGAAATGAGGGTGAGAATCTCAGCTCTGCAGTGCTTGAGAAACCATGGAAGTTCATGGCGGTAACACTCCCACCTCTGTTTGATTTTGCCACCCACAGAATTTCCACCTTTTCTGTGAAGTGAGCAGTTGCACTTGCAACTCTGAGGGCCTCTGCTATCCTCACCATTATTCTTCTAGAAGCTCTGTTTCACATCTTCTTGGACACAACTTTTGATGTTCACTCAGAATGGCAGTGATCCAACATCCCATTATTTGAGAAGAGCGATGGCCTGGGGATGCGGACATTGTTAATTTACAGATCCAGCTGATAAATTGTGTAACAGGCTTCATCACAGACTTGAAAGATCTGGAGCCCCGTTGCTCCACAGTTAAAAAGCAAAGGTTTATCAGGGAAAAAAAAAAAGCAATCAAGAGGGGAAAAGATAGTTTTAACTGGGAAGCTGAAAAGCAGCTTTTATTGGCAGTCCTCATATACTGAGAATAGAGAGAGAAATATACATGTTTCTAAAGTGGTAAATTCTGCTGGAGAGACAAGAAATTCCTATGGGATGTCACTAGCTTCTGATATATGCCTTTTTATTATTTTACTTTTTAAAACATGACACACCATAAGGCCATGCTATAAAAATTTGACGTTGTCCCATTGTTATCCAACTTTGTCCCCTAACATCCATTCCCTATGATAAGAATATCTATATCCCTAGGTACGCAAAGATGTAATTTGTGTGCTGAGATTAAGAGGAAGGCGTGTATCACCACATCATGCTGTACCAGTCATCCGCTCTGCATCCAGTCTGAAATATCTTACCTCTGGAAAACGAGAAGTGGCAACATGAATATGACATGCAGAGCAACATGGCCTACTTTTTGATAATCTTCTTTTATAGTTTTATTCTCAGTGGCTTTGAGGGGAAGTCAATAGAGAAATCTTTTTGCCCAGTACCAGAATAATGTAAATACATGTGAATTTGTGCTCTCATCCAGTTGTCCGTCTCTTTGCCATTTAGTCAGCCTTGCTCTGGCACTGCTATGTAGGATTTCACACCTGTGGGGAGCCTATCGTAGGACTGGGGACAGGAGAATAGAATGTCATTACTGGAATACCTCAAGAAGCAAATTCCCAGTAGAATAAATTATTGTAAGACAGCTGGAGATTTGTGAAAGCAAAAATCAGGTATCTGACTCTTACTGAAGGTCAGAAGGAATTGCGTAAAATCAGATACCATGGTTATCACTGATCTGCCCAAATCTAGGGGGAGATCTTCAGAACATTTTCATCACACAGCAAGCTACGTATAGGATTATTTAAAACTCCCCAAATGCTGGTTGCCTTATTTTAATGTGAATTTTCTGGTGTTTTCAAGTTGTTCTGTGTAAAGCACACTCAGGGTTTTCAGGGACTGAAGACACCTAAAGAAGTATGGTCCAACGTTGGCAGGACCTTTCTAGGAACTTTTTTTAGCATGGGACTTCTGCATTTTTTCTGCAAATTTGAAAGTTCTTCTCCCTTCTAATTTCATTCCTAAACTTAATTTTGTTCGTGATTAAAAGAAACAATGCGGAGCAGGTAGTCTTTTATTTTCAGTTTAGATGAAAGACAAATTTAGACCTTAACCTGCTAATTACCAGATCATTTCCTAAGAATTCTATTATGTGAAGATTTGTTAGAGTGCTAGAATATTTATATATAGAAGTATTGTATTCACTTCTCTGTGATGATTTAAGAGTCTGTATAATATTTTACAGTGCAACAGCCACTGCCTGAGTTAATGGAACCCACTGAAAATAAATAAATTTTGCTTGAAATTTTAGAGTCCTTGCTTGTTGCTTCTTTTATTATTTTCTGAAAAGCAACAATTGTGTTGCATATAATAGTGACTATATTTTACATCATGCAAAAATTGCCATTTTCTGTGTGGTTTCTTAACCTTCTTAGAAATGGAAAGGACACAACTGCTTATTTTATCAACCAGCTTTAGCGGTTTGCTACTCATTTTCTTTCTCATGCACTACCAAAACTCCAAAGCCTCACTGTAGCTTTTTGCATTAATGTCTCCTGCCTGCATATCAGTTTTGTAAAAGAAAGCTCACATACTAACTTCGCTGAGTTTAATCCCAAACCAACTTTCCTTTGGTCTTCCCCTTCAGTGGACAAGAAACCGTACTGCAAAACCTAGCTGATATGCTCGGCTGTTAGCAAAATAATCGGCGTTCTGCTATTAGCGGAGTAATCTGGATTGCTTTCTTCCTACTCATGGCCAGAATCACATTTAAAGTTTTAAAAAAAAAAGAGAGAGAGAGAAAGGCAAAAAAAGATAAAATGTGTTGGTAGTTATGTAGGTAGGGAACTTAACAATAAGGTAAAGGAAGGCATGTTGCTGAGTGAGCAGATCCTGAGACTTTTAAATAACTTTAAAGCTGCTAAAAGGAAAAGTCAAGTCTCTGGTGCTTGTGATCATTCTGCAGAAAACAAACTGCATTAAAAGAGAAAGTTTTCAATTGTCTTTTGTATAAACACAAGCGTCCAACAATATTCATAGTGTTTTTTAATCAGAGAAGAGACAATGGCTTAAATTGGGGTTTTGTGCTTATTAGTGGAGCTTTCATTTGGCCTTCTGTGCAATGAGGAATGGAGGGTGACTCACGCTCTTCTCCCATATATCTTCATACGGAAATTCTCTTTTAGCCTTCAAAGATAAATTTTACCTTGAATAAAACACAGAATTGAGGCTTTTCTCCCTCTAAGTTGCATTCTTCCACATACACAGGAGAAATTAATGAATTTTTTTTTTTTGACCTTATGGTTTTTTGAACATTTTAAATAGTAACCCAACCTAGGTAGGTTATTTAAGGATAATTGAAAACAGAATTTAACTGTGAAAGCAAAGCATCTCTTCCGTGAATCTGCTGATAGTGTGGAGAAAAAGGACAAAGACTTATGTCGAAGAAGGAAACCGGTAGACTTGTCAGGAAGTCTAGAGGCTTATCTCAAGTCACTTTTAATTGTCTCCCCTAAAATAGAAAAATCACCAGTACCTTCTAACATGCCCATAGTGCGTTCCTTCCTTTCATAACAATAAAAGAAGCATGTGATAAAAATTAATAGGAAACAATTCAGAAGACTTTTTACTGTTAATGAAGTGTTCAATGCCATGCCCTCATTTACAACTGGCCATCCGTCTTTCAAAAAGTAAGTTCAACTTAAACCTGAAAAAGCCTCAAGATGGGTAACACAGAGGTTTAGGAAGTTTCCTTACAATGGGCGTCTGCAAAACCTCCAGGACTTCCCCGTATATATGGAGTGTTTGTAACTAAGATGGCTTTACTGGAAATATTGCTATAGTTTTGAAGGTTACTTCTAAAAGCTAGCACCTGTGATGGCACTGATTTCAGTAGTAATTGCACTGCTATGGTGTGGCTCAGGAAGGTTTTCTGAGACCCTATTTTTATGTTTGATCCAGGAGAAGTAGTTCACTTAAATAACTCAGTGCATTTTTTTCCTTTTAAAGACTTTTTACAATTCCTAATATTAAACTGGAGAAGACTGAGAAGATCAAACAGCAAGTACAGATGTGAAAAGTGTAACAGAGTCTGGAGCTGGGGGAAAAAAAAAAAAAAATAAAAGACCAAAGAAACACCCCAATATATTATTATCTCTCAATATATTAACCTGACGAGCGTCTGGGCTTGTTGGTGGCTAGCTACAATAGGTACCTTTCAAGAGAGCCCTGGGAAAAGGGGATGGCCATGCAGAGGGGCCGCCCCCAAGGCCCTTGCAGAGCCGTGCTTCCCAGAGAGTGTCACCACCAGGGCTGAAGAACATAATGCAAAGTCATTTTACATGGTAACAGGGACCCCTCTGTCGCCACCTTCCCTTCCAAAGGAAAGTTCGTCTCTGCTGTGAAAAGCACAAAGGCACTTGCATTTCACTTCTTGTAGCCAAACCATGTCGCAAACCTCGTCAGTCGGGTTTTAAAGCCTTTGTTCTTAGCACCGACTGATCTATAGCACTGTGACAGGCGTAAGTTTTCCCCTTATTCAGCATGAAATTAACTTGATGTGTTCAAAGCAGCAAAGCTATCGAGCTAGGATCATACTCGGCGTTAGCTTCTTCAGGGGATTCTTCACAGTCAAACACTAAAACGTAATCTGTGCCTGCAACGGCTCCCACGAGCACCCCTGGCACTGCAGCGGTCGTTCCACACATGCTCAGGAGCAGACATGCTCTCGCTGCCCTTGCAAAGGGGTGAAATAAGGAATGAATCTTCCTCGTGCCCTCCCCCTGCCTTCCCTCAGTAGCCCCAAAGTTGTCACAAGCCAGCCCAAATGCATTGTTTTAAATATGCTTGTCATGAGTAAATGCATCCATAGCCATTTGGAGCTGGTATTTTAAATGTTTAAGTGCCTTTTGGGAAGCTTTCAGGCTGAAACGTTGCTGCTAAGACACTGAAATATTAGTAAATCTTGCGAACGACACAGGTTCTAATTTTCTTCATTTCTGTGGAGCTGCATGCTGCGCTAATGACCCGGTGACTGGATTTTTCTGCTTTTGAAAGCAGAGCTATATGCTGTAAAACTTTCATCTAAGTTGAGCTGCCTCTCTCTAATGAATTTTTTATTTGTTTACTCGTCGTTTCACTAGAATTTAAAAGTAGCAATTAAAAAAAACCACAGCCAACCAAATCCTCACTCCCTAACAAGGAACTTGCCTTAATTCAAGGTCTGATATAATGATGGGGAAAACACCATGGTATGTCCAGTAAAGTGAAAAGAAGTAAAGATGCAAAACTTGCTTAGTACTTTACGTGTGAAAAACGCATAATTCATGTGATGATGGTGTACGTTCACACCATCCATGGCAGCTACATGTGCGATGCAGTTGTGCAGTGCACTTGCAGTTTTTTGGAAATTCCTGATGTCTTTTTGAGCACAGGCCCAGCTTACTCCGTGTTTCCAGAGTGGTTTGCTTAATATAGGGTGCAAGACCTCTTGATGTGGGGAGATGCACGTTCAGCTACTCCACAGTGGGTTGAAGCAGACCCTGAGCAACTTGTCCTACCCTCTGTGCCCGGAGCAGGAGTCCCCTGACCCTCAAAAAAGAGCCCAGAAATGAGAAAGAAACAGGAGCAGATAGAGAAGGAGAGCCCTTGAGTGAACCACTGAGCAAGCCGAGGCATCTGTGCCGGTGGTGCCTGGGGACAGGGATGTCTCTGTCCCCTGGGGCAGGGAGGGGAACGTGGGAAGCTAACTGCATCCCACCTGGGAACAGCACCGGACAGCCCTCCTCTGCCTGCCGTGACCCTGCAGCACCAAAGGCGGGGGCAAAGTGGCTAAGGCTGCTGTTACCAAGGTCAGTACCGTGATCTCTGTTCATTCTGGTGGAGCTCACAAGTGGAAGGGGGACACACAACATGACAGTGCTCCTGGTGCTGCCACCACCATGGTCTTTGCTGGATGCGCCCCTGGCCCTGAGGCACAACCAGCCTTTGTCACAGGGTTTGCTTTTCCCAGGAGTAGGAAAAAAACACTCTGTGTACAAAAATAAACAAAACAGCATTTCTGTTTAAAAAGCAAAGCAGAGACCAATATTTACATTGTGTTTATTCACAGTAGAGCTGGTCAAAACCACTGTAATTAGAAAACTATCTGGTTGAAATACAGCTATTTTTGCCTTATTTCTGAGCCAACGGTAAAGACAGAAATTGCTCCCCTTGGGGGAGAGTCCTGTGCTGCTCAGCCCTTGGCTGGCAGGAGCCAGTGAGGAGGCTCAGCAGGGTGAAACAGCCCTTCTCTGCGGGTCAGCAGGACAGGGCACAGCAAACGCTTCCCTGCATGCAAAGCCCAAGAGGGGAGACGTTAGCGATTTGGCTGTGGGGAAAGGGCAGAGAAATGCCAGCGTGCTCACCCACCCATAGAAGGGGGGAGTTTTTCTTGTCTCCATCCTTTCAGTGCCAGAGGCTTACAGCTCAGCCTCAACATGATGGTACCAGTGTTCACACGGAGTGGGATGCTGTGGGGCAAGGACCAAAATGAGCCATGGGAGGAGAGGGCTGGGAGGGGTGGGGGGTTCGGCAGAGGTGTGGACAGCAGCAGCATGGGCCAGCATCCCAAGGCATCTTCCTGAGACGCTCAGCTGGCCTCAAAGTGGCACAGAAACCTTCTCCTCCTCCTCCTATTTTTTTTTTATTAAGCTACACTTAGTTCCAAAACTTCATATTACAGCTCCAAAAGCAAAGAGAAGAGTGTGTTTTGAGAGCTGTAGGTCTTTATTATAGTAAAATCATAACATCTAAAATCCAATTCAGTCCTTGCTATAAATAAGTATAATGAAGAATTTAATGATATTTCCACTAAAATTAGTTAGAAGGCAAACTTTAAAAAATGACACAGATCATTAACTGGGACTATTTCTCAGAAGAGATTTGTTATATTAAAAAGGCACTGAAATTACTAGCGTTAATCAACTGTATTGTATTAAAAACTCTGTATAGATTAATTAAGCACTTTAAGTATGAAGAGATAAAATAATGGGGGTGTAGGGGAATTGTAGGTTTGAATC
The DNA here is from genome assembly GCF_000699245.1 of Pterocles gutturalis. NCBI lineage: Eukaryota > Metazoa > Chordata > Aves > Pterocliformes > Pteroclidae > Pterocles > Pterocles gutturalis. The sequence goes on along the minus strand of NW_010100470.1, from coordinate 51,862 downwards.
TGGGTCTCCTGCCATGCTGCTTTCCCTGCACTTCTTAAACACCTAATTTAGTAAGAGTTCAGATTAAATAATTCTTCTTGGCTGGTCTAAGCTGTTTTAATACCCCAAATAATAAGTAACAAAATTCCTGGCTGCTGTCCTCAAATGCAGATTCTGGCCTCTCCCCTCTGCCCCACTTTCGGCTGAACCTAGTGAGCAACGGCCAGAGAGAGTCAGCAAAATACATTTTATACGGTTTCTGTGAATAGGACCTGGCCTTTCTAGGTGGTCTCCTGGCTGAACACATCTGTGCTTGTTTAGCCATTGACTTCAGGTAAGAAGCTCATTCAGCCCAGCACACCCAAAACGTGTATTTGCCAAGTAGAACAATTTAGCCTCCACTAAATGCTGGCTCCGTTCGGTACAGAGCATTTAACACAGCCTCAGTGAAAAGCACCAACATTAAAAAAAAAATTACTGTTGATGAGGTAGGCTACGGTTTATCTTTCTTCTTGTGGGAGACACAGAACAGCTCCTCTCTCATCTGGGCTGATACAGCTGTGCACAATGGTAGAAAGCAAGGGTACTCTGTTGATGGAAAAGCAGCAGGATTGGGCCCACAGTAACCTCGTTAAGACAGCCAACAGCTCCAGGAGCACATGTTCCTCTCCTATACCAACCTACCTCCTTGGCATATACATTATATAAAATATTAGAGTATTCCCTGTTAAGTCTTGCAAAAAAATGAACTTACGGCACAGGAAAAGCAAACTTGTGTTTGCATCCTTGACCATTGCTACATTTTTGCAAGCTTCTGCCAAATCCATTTGCACCAGCAATATTTCAAGAACTGGGGAAAAAAACCAAGAAAACAACAAACCCAGAGGTGCTCCCTCTGTCTACTGCACTTACACCATAATGAAGTATCTGCAAGAGTGCTCAACAAAGCTGTCCTGTCCCTACCACCAAAATAAAAGGTAAAAATGTCTTGTAGAAAGGCCTGCAATGAAGTTTATAAATGAAGAAACTTTAAACCAGTCTTCTTGCCATCCTGCACATGCACAAATCATGGCGCAGCCTCCTAAAATAGGGTGAGGGCTTGCTAAAAGAAATTGTAGCTCTTGGGTATTTGCAAAAGAACCACCTGTGTGCTGTTTGCAAGCCTGTCTGCACTACAAAAGAAATTTCCTCCAGAGATCCTCTGGTTCAGTAACTGCTATTGAAAAGGCTGCCCAGAGGTAGAACATTTCACTGGTTTAAACTAAATATTCAAACTTGAAAGCTGGGAGACTTAGATTTGGTTTTTTTTAAAATGGGCTTAGCATTAACAAAATAAAAAAATCATTCTTGTGCAGTTTGTCAGGCTCAGTAGTAGGTATTACTGTATATTCTTGTCCCCCACTTGCTGATTTCAATTGTGTGGTACTTTAAATGACGCCGGGTAATACAGCAGACTGTGCATCAGAAACAGGTCACCGGCTGATTTCCTGCAGCTGCTTTATAGAAAAGCATATTCCTTAAAATGCAAAAGCTCCTCAGCCAAGGCCCCAGTACTCAAGGAGCTGTTGTATACACAAGTTTTGTTATCATGTGTCTCACATTCTGGGCATGATTTTTAGTTATATGATAAAAATATTGACATATATTAATGTAAAATGCACTAACCTAAAATGTTTTTAGCCACAGACTATCACTGAGACAGAATGAGCTGCCTTCATTTATTTTATTTTATTTTATTGGGCTTTTTTTAAAATTTCTTTCATTTCATTTTATGGGGACAGTGCATCAGAGAATGCCTTCACCTGCGGAGTTCAGCTCAAAGGATACACTTGTAATTACATTAATTAAAACACCTGGACACTGCCCTATACTGGAATCAGGCTTACACTACATACAAAACCCATTTTTTTGCAATTATTTTAAAATAGAAAAATAGACAGGTTTCAAGCAGTCTTGAATTTTCTTTTTTGTGATGTTTGTTTTGACTTTTTCCTCCCTTGGCAGTAATAGTTTTGCTATTGGCCAGGTAGTAAGAAAGACCTGAAAGTAGCTGCAGCTGTTTTTCAACAGGCAGGCACGTTTCAGGGTGGATCTCCTAACCCAGCAAAGCTGTTTGTGGGGAGCCAGGCATTAAGGAAGGCTTTACTGGTGCAGCAGCGTTTCTGCTCCTGTGAGTAGCCCCGCTTGCTGTAAGGTCATTTCTCAGGCGTGAGAAAGCCCTGGGAGTCAGGCTGCATTTTTATTTTTTGGGGAAGAAGTTTTTTTGGCTGTGAAGAGATTTGTGCCTCAAGAAAAAAAAAATGGTATGGGTTGAGTGTTACTTAATACAGACAAGCCCCTGTTTGGTTTACTTTTCCACATCGTAGAGGCAGATGAAAAAAATCTGAGTCTCAGAATTGTTGCTGAGCAGGGAAGCGGTGGAGGAGTTGGGGATGAAGGAGGGAGGTTGAGTGTGGGCAGAAGGCAGTGGGGGGGGGGGCAAGGCATTTTAGGTTTTGTCTTTGTTTCTCACTATCCAACTCTATTGTAATTGGCAATAAGTTATTAATTTCCCCCTGCCAAGTTGAGTCTGTTTTGCCTGGGAT
>NW_010100470.1:5573-49279 GCF_000699245.1 Pterocles gutturalis | reverse complement strand
GGGCAAGGTATTTTAGGTTTTGTCTTTGTTTCTCACTATCCAACTCTATTTTAATTGGCAATAAGTTATTATTAATTTCCCCCTGCCAAGCTGAGTCTGTTTTGCCTGGGATGGGTGTTGGTAACCTCAACTCATGAGGTTTTGTTTGTATTTCCATCCCTCTGCCCTGTTGGGGGGGGGAACCGAGAGAGCAGCTGGGTGGGCATCTGGCAGGAAGATAACTGAGGATCGTTGGGTTTTAGGTGATTTAACCAACCAACACTAGTGGTATGTAAAGCTTATATAAATTAAAAGATGAATACAAACACTGTATGTGGATTCCAGGAATACTTGGAAAAAAGGCGTATGAGGCTATAAATATCCCTGTGGGTCTTAAAAATAGGTGGTCTGTTTAGGCACGGTTAGCTGACAGTGAAGCGTAACGGTGCAGCACCACCCTCAAACACCGAGGTGAGGAGCACGGGCACAGAGCAAGCTCTCAGCCAGGATTCGACTCGGGTTTGAGGGTACGTGGTGTCTGCCTCAGGCAGGTCTCTGTGCCCAGGCACCAGCCCCTGTCACAGGATGTCGGATCAGCTCCCATACAGAGGTTTTGTTGTTTGTGCGGGTCCCTGCCTAGCAGAGCTGCCATGCCCAGGCAGGCAACCAGCTCTTCATCTCGCTCTTAGTACCTGCTGCTCGCAATGTGAATTGTTACTAGGACAGCGCCATACCCAGGGTGTTTCAGGGAGTTAGTGACTCGTACTCTGCCCGTTTGCGATGCGGGCTCGTTCAGCAGAGCTGAGCAAGTGTTATTGCCACAAACCTGCTCTGACTGGGGAGTGTCAGCTGAAGGTACATCACTTCGTGGTACTTGGTTAGAAACTTAAAGTGAGAGTTTGGCTCCAGAACCCACAGAAACTGGAGCCCAAACACTTAATTGGTTGTTTCTGCTTTTGCTGGGAGGTGCCAGTTAAGCAGGCTCTGCTTCACTGAAGCTGTTGAAGAGGGCAGCAAGGTCAAAACCAAAAAGCTGTGAATTTGGAGGGAGAGGAGGGAGTTAGGGGAGATCAGCTGTGTCCCTGCATTAGGAGAAAAGTTCCTCATTTGTGAAGCCAGCAACAGAAGTGCAAGCTTGTGAGGAAAGTTCCCTAGAGGAGTTACTGCGCTCGCTAGAGAAAATGAACGTACATGTGCATGTGTATGTCCCCACCCTGATGGACAGAAAGGTTTGAAAATTCCCCCCAAACTGCCGCTCTGCTTGCTCTGGTTGTATTTGGGTGGCTCTTAACCTCTCTTTAGTTCAGTGGCACTGGCTGGGGTTTGTCCTGCCATGTGTGTGTCTGTTAGGGGATAGCTAGCCACCAGTATCGCTGAAAGTAGTGGTAACAGCAGAAACAGAAGGTGCCTATATCGTAATAAAGAAGCCCGTTCCTACAGAAACATTTGACGACAGGCTGAACGATGTGGCCATCAACCTGTTTCAGGAAAGGCTCATTGTGTCCCTCGCTGCTGCCCACTTGCCTCTCTTTCTCTGTTGATGGAAGGTGGACACTGCTTATAGGTAACAGACACAGGAACAGTGGAAGGCAAACACGATGCAGTCGCACGCATGTATACTTCCAGTGTGTAAGTGCCTCATATTCAGATAGACCTATCAACGCAGCGTGAAAATAAGCCTCCAAGTTACTGTGCGTCCATGATGAGTCGGGAACAGACGACAGCACCGTCAGGCAGCGTGTCTTCACAGTTCTTCATACTGTGTTTAGGAGAAAAAATAACAGGTAATCTCTGAGCTGCTGTGATTTCCAATTGTCTGAAGTAACGCAGGGCACCAGTACTACTTAATCAGGTTTTGTGGTTTCATTGCACGTGTTTCATTTGAAGGTAAAGAGTATTTGCACAGATACTAAAATAGAGTGGAGAAGAACTGTACAGAATTTATGCTGCCCCTGGGGTTAAGAAGGTCCGTACCTGAGGGTTTATGTCCACCTTTTTTCCAGAAATGTTTGTGGGGTGAATTTTAAGTACTTTAGCATGTGCGGGATTTGTAAATGTCCAGGAGCTGGGTCGGGGCCGTTGTGCTGTTGTAAGCCTGGTGCTTCCAGAAAGCACACGTACCTACGCATCAGATTTCATTCCAAGATGTATTGGCTGAACATGCTGCACTTGTGCTGCCTAATTCTGAGACATCCCCCAAATTAGATTTACTATGCAGAAATTGGGAGTTTGCACATTCGAATTGAAACTTCTGAAAATGGGAAATTGGTTCCTGTGCTCACAGAACCAGTTAGCTTTTATTTTTTTTTCTCTTGCTTAAGATGTCAGTGATAGATTTAAACATAAATAATTTTAGAAAAATACTAGCATTTCTAGGTACATCTAGGCTAAAATTTGGGCATTATCAAATGAGAAAAAAGGTTGGGGTTTTGTGTAGAGAAGCTTAATTCGTGACCATGACTGGTAACTTTAATGGAACATTTAGGATGCTCATCCAAGCAAAGTGAGTGTTCAGAAATACAGTGCTTCAACAGCCATTTGCATTAGTGGTAAACAACCATTGTGATGTTCTTGCTTGTTATATTGCAGCTTAAATGTTCTGCAATGCAGAACTGTTAGTTCTGCTTGTATATAGCCAATACTTCACAGTGAACAAGCTATTCAGAAGAAGGACTTTCTTAACTTCAGAGTCACAGAGCAGAAGGCCAGGTTCCCTATGTGGGAATGGAAGTTCAGCAGTAGGACTTTGCCCTTCCCTTCCCTAAAAAATGTGCATGCATCTCCTCTGCTTGCCCCCTCCCTCTCTCTATTTTTTTTATATTTAAGTCAAAATTAGAATTTCACGAAAGAGGAAGTTGAAATGAAAAGGGATTCATTGTCAGCACTGTATCAATATTGGAGCATCAATTATAAACAAGAGCAGGTCAAAAACAGTTGAATCACTTTGACTTCTTGCCAGTGAGGCATTAACAGGACGTACGTACAGATCTGTTAATGTTCTTCACCTTTTCTCTGTTGCATAAGAAAGTTGTATTTACATCTCTGTGTATTTTGCCACTTTCTAATGGAACTATAAACTAGGGGCCGAGGATTGTATCTCCAGATAGGGTAGACACTTGAACAAAAGTACAGCTTTAAGATCATCATTGTTTTGACCTTTCGTCTCCTTTTCTGCTCGATTCATACTGTGATCAGTCAATAGCTGCTATGGGAACCTTGGGTCAATATAATTTAAACTGGTTAGTATGTCAGAATGATGCCACTTCAAATACTGTAACACTGAAACCTTGCTGTATAAATTAAAAAAAAAAAAAAGTCTAATAGAAATGACTGGGAGAAAAGAGAGAAATTTTTCTTTGAAAGATCTGTTTAATGTGTTAATTATTTTAACAATGCAATATCACTTTTACAGTATTTCTGAACTGACATTTATGCTGGTTTATGCAGTATCCAGTTTATGCTGGGACTGATTTATGCTGATATGAATGATTCTTTAAAAAACAAAACAAAACCTGAAACAGACTCCAAAACCCGGAAACAGACAAAAAAACCCCACAACCCTGGGAGAACTACTTCCCTAATCTCAAACTGCCCATAGGAGAAGCTGAGAAGGATGGTGTGAGCATGTGAGATGGGCTAAGTCTCTCCCTTACCAGGTTAGTCTCAAGTGCTCTGGTTCCTTAAACCTAAACATGATCCAGTTTCATCCCAGCCTTTGGACTTAGAAAGTAGCATGTGTCTGTTAAAAAACTCCTTGACCAAGGTTTTGGCTTCCCCTGTAAGGAAAAGGGGTATTAGCTTAGTGATGGAGCTCTTGTTCACCTGGGGGTGTCGAGGGCATGCAGGCTGCCACTCACTGACCTGGGTAAGCCTCCAGTTCATGGTACTTTTCCAAAGCATTTGCTTTTTTTTTTTTTTTTTTTTTTTTGTAAACAAAGAAAATCTTAGCTTGCAGACTTAATGGCAAACATGAACCATCTGTGAATGTTACTTGCAGCTCATTTGCTTCATTGGCAAATATTAAACGGTGTTGTAAAGATCCACAGAAATTATGGAAATGGGTTTTAACATTAAAATCAAAGTGCAATTAGAACATTTCACTGCATAATTGTTTGGCAGACTAAGATAGTAAGCAGAAGATACCCAGCTTTCTGATTTATTGGTCACAGGTTGTTTCTTTAGAGCTACAGAAGCCGGGATACATTTTTGTATTTATATTTTTTTAATATAATACAATTACGAGAAGACAGTGCACACACATCTCGGGTTTTATTTGGTATGACTGGTTTTTACATTTCCAATCTGCTATCTCCATTTTCTCTAACCCAGAATAAGTTGAAACTTGCATGACTTAGGGGTGGGAGGTACAGACAGCAATACCTTTGTGTTTTACCTTTCTGTATGCCCTTGTCTGGAATGTGTAGCATATTTGTTTTTAATTATTGTTCAGACATAAGAAAAAATGGTTAATCACCAGTGTGGCCCAGAGTGTTTTGTAAGTAAACACCACGTTGCAACAGACATAATTAATCACAAAACATAGCAGCTCATACCATCTTCAGAATTGAAGAGGTTTAAAAAAAAAAATTTGATTTAGTGTTGAAATTCCTAAAAATAAATATTATATATGTATGTAAAACATAGATACAGTGTTATGATTGCAATTTATTTGCCAAAAGCATGCTACAAATGGTCTTTGCTTTGCTGTTTTATATGAAACAATGAGGAATTATGATAGGTAAGAGCTGGCCAGTGATGCATAGACTCCTTGTGCTTTTAATTTATGTACAGGGTGCTCAGAGAAAGAATATATTTACTGTCTCATGCAGCTGAACACTAGGAGCTCAGTCCTGGAAATGAAATAACAAGCAGCTGAAATTACTGCAGAGTTGTTTTTAGTGTAAGAGCTTTTCAGAGACTGTCTTTTTCATTCAGTGTTTGTACGACGGGGTCCTATTTGTGACTACGTTCCCAGGTGCTATTGTAATGCAAATAATTATTATTTTTTTTTTAAATGCACGCTGTGAGCTCCAGTCCAGCTTCAGGAGTAAATATTTAAGTACCTCTAATATTGAACATTCGCTGAATGCCTTAGTATTCCTGTAATAACGGTTTTGTTTATTTATTTGTCGAATAATGTTGGTCTTGGGGGAAGACAAGTGTGTGTTGCTGAGATCAATGGGGGTTTGGAGTGCTCAGTGCTTTCTGGATAGGGTGAACCAGGAGAAGTGCAGCAGGCAGTTTCAGCTCTCAGGTGCAATTATATTGGAATATTCTTACTTATGAGGTCAGGGGTACACTTCCAACCAGTGGTAAGGTGAATTACTTCTTGGGGAGCAGTTCCTCTGTAGCAGAGGTCCGTTGCTTCTCCATTGGAGCTGTACTGTACCTGAGCATTGCCAATTACTGCAGGTGTGCCAGAGCAACTCTGGTAGTTTCTAGCATTGCAGGTGGGGCAGACGTGAAGCATGTTCCTGTAAGCACACAAGGATGATGCTGTAAACTAGCCTCTTCGGTGATGGTTGGTGCAAAAGGCTGGAGTTCCCTGCAGCCGTCAGGGTGCTCCAGCTGCTCGGCAGTGCTGGTGCTGGGGCCCTCCAGCTCCTGTTCTAGCTCAGCCTGGGCAAGAATACTTAATGTTTTAGTACATGCTTTAAAAGCAAACAGACATTGAGCTCAGAAAGGATCTTGATTCCTTCTTCTTGTTCCTCATAACCTGAGCATGATGAAATTCAGTCTAGTTTGGTGGTGAAAAGCAGTTGTCATCTCATGGGAGTTTTGTATACGTTGGGGCTGTTACCAGCACATTTTTCTTTGGTTGCTGAAAAACTACACAAACAAAATGAAACTGGACAGTGGGTGGCTGCAATTGCTACCTTAACCAGATTCTTTTCTATTCCATATAATGTAGATATTGTCTTATTACTTTATTTGGATGAGAAAATTAGGTTCATTTAGCCATTTATCCATAGCCTGCTTTGGGGTCGTCCAGCTCCCTTTGGCATGCTGGCAGCCAGTATGAAAGCACTGCAGTTGTTGGCACTATATGTGAAGTCATGATCAGATTTTGAGGCTTTTAAATGTACCAAGGAAATAATCACCTTTGCACTAACTAACCTGTTCTCAGTTGTGGAAATGCTGAGTTTTGTCTGGTTTGTGAACCATAATGCCTTTGACAACGATACCTTAGGACAGGGAGGAGGTATTGTCGAGACTGAGGGGTTTTCACTAGACTTTCAGCTGCTGTCTATTGTAAAATAAGCCCTTCACCTGACCCTTAATAACCACTGTGGCTATAGTGAGTACTTGGCTCTGGGAACAAGAGTTCTACTGAAGGCAGCACTTGCAGATGGTTTTGTTGGGTGCAGTCCTTAAAAGAGAGGAGCCAGTGGTGGTGACAAAGCAGAGGTCTGAAAGTACATTATGGGGTTGGAACCTGGAGGCAAGAATGGGAAGCAGGTGGTACCTGAAGGCCAGGGAGTAAATGAGGAGGACAAGTTTTGGCTGTCAGTTGAAGCTGGAGGGTGTTTTAATCCTCAGTTTATACCCTGACACTGGGTGGGCAGCTTACATAGTGTCTTTGACTTCTGTGACCTGAGGTCATTCTGGCTTTGGACAACATTCTGTGTGGTTCTGCCAACAGAGATGAGCTGACAGGGGCTCTGCAGCAGACCAGCCTCTCTGGTGTTTAATCAGGACATCCACCATGGCAAAGTGCAGGAGCTACGGCAAAAGGATTGTTTTGTGTATTCTGGGCCATCTATCTGAATTAATGTGCTATAGAGTTTAGGGTGCAGAGCCTGACAGCCTGCTTTTCTCACCACCGTTAAATACATGGATCAAACAAAACATTTCTCTAAAGGTAAAGAGAGCTAAAGAAAAAAAAAAATCTCAGTAAGCATCATGCAAATGAATCTGTCTCCTCAATTTCCCTGCAAACACCAACACAGTATAGGTCTTTGTAATGTGATAAATCAGCCAAAGCAGCATTTCTAACTGAAGGAATGGCAACTTTTTTGAGCACCTCTGGAGGTTAATTGATGAAAGGATTTCAAGTTGATAAACACAACAGGAGGATTTGGATGTTTTCTCTCAGACAAAAACCTGTATAGTTTGTGCTGCAAGGTATTTATTTAACAGGAACTGTAAGTATCAATGTACAAGATGATAATTTCTCCTCTAAAAAAAAAAAAAAAAAACAACCAAAAACTTTCTCCATTTCAGTCCAAAGTATTCTACTATCGCTGTGACATCCCAGATAATTTCAGATCTCTTCAGGGGTTTAGTGCTTTGATACATGTACATGCTAATCCACCAAGTAGATGGAGCAGGAAGATGACCTCTGAGCTGTGAATCCCCACAGACAGGGGAACAAACAAAAAGGAATGGACTAAGGCAACTTTGCAATATGAAGCTGGCACATGGCGATGATAAACAGTCAACACTGGCACAAGGCTGTTGTTTAGCTTTCAGCCGAGTTAGTCTTGCTGCTACCACTGGGAAAACTAATAACATAACAAATGAAACTATTGTTCAGTTTCATTAAAAAGAAATCTGATAAGATGGGGAAAATTGAATTAGCCAATCTCAATAGAGTTACCGCTTGTTGGAGCAAAAGCAATATCATCTCTAATAGAATATGTCCTGGATAGTTTTGGCTGGTCCACGCAGCCGTGGAGTACGAATCCTGCGTGCAGATGCTGGCACAGCCGTGCGCACGCTAATGGCAGCATTAGTGGGTCAGCGCTCTCCGGCTCCAGCAGCAGCTCCACAGCCAAGGCTGGCAGTGATACTCGGTAGATCAATGTGATGAATTGATTTCTCTTGGCAAAACAGCATCGGGCTTCCTTCCAGTGAGGCTTATATGCTGCTACTGAGTGTCTGTCAGGTAAAGTGTCCCCTGACACCTCCTGGTCTGAGTCCCATACACCAGCCAGAACTGTGGCTACTTTGCCGGTGTGAGTAACTATTTACATTTCTTTTTTTAAAAAAAATAATTTTAGATTCACAAAGCTGGAAAAAGACTTTCATGCCCAGGCCTCTTGATGCTGTTGGCCAATGTGGGTTTTGTTGTGACTTTGAGTCTCCTGTCCAAGCCTCAGCAGACCACTGCTGTCCGTAGCTATGTGTTTTCTGTAACAGTCCTGCCTTGAGCTTGCAAGGATTAAAGGCTTGTCTCTCTTAGTGGTGACTCAGAGTTATTATACCTACAATAATCAGTACTTGCTCATTTTATGTTGGAAAACAAAGTAGCCATGACCTAAAATGAACATGCTGGCTATGGTAATGGGAGCCGTTAGGGTTCCTGAGCCACCTGTGACACAACCCAGTTCTCTGCTCTGTAACTTGTCATTGCAAGAAGTTTGCAAGTACAAACAGACCAACCTGGGATGCCATATTTTGTATTTGTATAACCTGTAAGCCACAAGCGATTGCAGAAATTTCATCTGCACCTTTAGTTAATGTGTGACTACATCTACCTGACCTCTATGGAACGTTTCAGTTGCTAAAGTATATGAAGTCAGTGTTTGTTGGTAAAAGCTGAGGTGAAAAGGGACAAAATGTGGCTGTCTTTTTTTTTTTTTATTTATTTTTATAATTGATTACAAAAAGGCAGTAATCACATGGGGAAACTTTTTTTTTTTTTTTTAAGAAGCCTAAAAAGTGCAGGAATGACAACAGCTGTTAGGCTTCGAAATAGTATGGGGCAGGAGGGTAAGGCGGAGGGACCCAGTTATAATCAAGTGGTAGTTACTTCAGGTAGGATGGATGCATTTTATGTGTAATATAAACACCTACATATGGTGGGAACAAAAGGCATATTCAAGGAGGTTAATCTGAATTAAGATTTGCAGAGGATTACCTAGCTAGCATTAAACCCCTCTGAAGTCTCAGTATTAGAATGTCCCAAATTCATTTTAGATTCCTTATTTCATATATAAATTGAGGTTATTTAATTCCAAATTAGAGATTTAGAATGCTTATTTTTACACCTTTATTCTGCTAGAATCAATTTTCCAGAGGAGCTGCTTTTTCTTTCCTTGCTTCTTTTTCTCTTTTTTTTTTTTTTTTTTTTTTAGTAGGCTTCTAGCTGGCTTCTACTAATCAAAGCTGTGTTGCTATAGAGAGGACTTCTTTTTCTTTAGCGTGGTTGTCTGGGGACTTTAAAGCACTGCAGTGGCTGTTTGGTAACGCTCTATTACTTGTTGCGTCTTCTAAAATATCTCTTATGTCATCTCATTCTTGCAGAAGTGGTGAATTCTAACTGTTCAGGTTTAAATAATATGTTATCAGATTTAAAAGCCTACTGTCCTTAGATGATCAGAGTGAACTACTTCATTTTCAGTATGTAAGGAAATGAAACATTTTGTAATAGAAACTTAAATCTCCTGCCTGGGGAATGAAATGACCTTGCATGGTACAAGATTTATGCTTAAGCCTATGGGCACTAAAATCTGCTATATACGGTTTTGTATTTCCAACTAGCTGTAACTCCATTTTGTAAGATCAAAATGGAAATTGTATTCTGAAGACTTTTATTTTAGCAGACTTAAATATAGTCCTATAAATAAAACTATTAGGTGACAAAGACTGAGAGAAAAAGAGAAGATCTGAAGAGTAGTATGTTGGAGAGAGCAAGGACACGTGGCAATTGTCAGAGAGAAAAAGTTCTTGAGCCACTGCTGGGATGTTCTTGAAATGTGAAGGAGTAACAAGGAGATGCAGATGGGTGGAAGGTTGATGCGAGGCTGAAAACCCAAATTAGAAAACAGCTGGAAACAGGTTCCAAGTGGGCTGCTCTTGTGGCAATCTACAGAGCTTGCAGAAGTTGTAGGAGTCTGTTACAGCATCACACATGTAAAGACTTAAAAAAAAAAAAAGTCTTAACCATATAATAATCTTTGTCATTGTTATTAATAGTTCTCTCATATGCTAAAGGGCAGACTGAGTACATTCTTTTGCATATTTTTCCAACTTGTTTGGACTGCCAAGGTGTGAATACTATTTAAATGTGTTTTAAAGCTTGGTACATAACTGCCATGGGGTTGCTGGTGGTGATGATAAGGAAAAGGTGTTGTGATGTAGACTTAAATGGTGTACTCTAGAAAATGGCTGTTTGGAATACACAGAAAGTTCAATCAAGTGCTGCTGTATCAAAAGAGAACACCAAGAGGTTTTGCTGGTGGAGAGAGAAAAACCTGGTTTCTCTTGGGACTGTGTCCTGGAGCCCACACCTCTGCCACTGTGTCCTGGCAGCTCCCCTTGTTATCCCTCCCTTGCAGGTTACTGCCTATCCATCTCCCTCGTTTGGCTGGGAAAACAGCAGTGTGTTGGGGATGCCTGGATTTTGGTGTGCTGTCCTTGTGGTCGTGTTTCAGGCTAGGGCTTGAATTATTGTTGCCATCCTTGGAGGGGAGGAGAAGGATGGGTAATGGGAAACTGACCTTAATTTGGGTCCGTCTTCTCTGCCAGCTGTGAGCATCATAGAAATAGCACGTACTCAGGAGATTAATGGATCTTTCCATTAAACTTTGTTAAAAGGCATGAACATTTTTTAAGAAATAATTGGAGGAGTGAGGGTGGGTGTGAAAAGACAGTTTGTGGATGTCATGACTTTCAAGGCAATTCATCATCCTATTTCTGAGGCTAGTGGGGATTTCAATATTCGGTTTTATAGTGCTATAGCATTTGTAATTTTGAAAAAAATGTTTTGTTTTGATATAGCAGAAAATAAAGCAAGCTGATGTTCAAAGTAATGCCAGAATCTACAGATATGAGTTAGGTGACTCTGTTAAATTTTATAGTGAAATGACATGAGGTACTGGAAGCAGAAGGAAGCGTAGTGGGCCCTTGTTGATTGACCTAAGCGACTCACTTAATCTTGGCCTTTTGGCATCCAAGGCAAAATTAAGATTTGGTTCACAAAAATCCTCTTTCAAAATCATAGAATCATAGAATGGTTTAGGTTGGAAGGGACCTTAGAGATCATCTAGTTCCAATTAGAATAGGAATCAGGACATCCACACATGAGGCTGTTCAGAAATGGATACCAGAGTAGAAGTTTTTGCTATCCTGTAATCCAGGTTGAACATTCAAGAATAAGCAAGTCCTATTAAGTAGTATTTAATAGCCTATCAAAGTTCAGAACTTAAAAAAAAATCTGTGAAATAGACGTTCCTAGTGACTGGTACTACATACCTGTAATGAAGTATTTGTTGTTAGAGTCCCCATTGTAAGAATAAGTGTAGACATGTATCCCAAAGAATTTCTGAATAATCTCATTAGTAACGTTTTCATTACTGTGCGTTTATCTCTCTGCATTTCTCCGTATGACTACTAAAATGATGTTGAAGTGTTCTTCCAAGACTACTACTATGAGTTAATATAAGCATTTTGATATATTCAGATAGCCTTTTAATCAAACTTGAAAGTGTTCATATTTCTTATCAGCAGATTAACTTCTCAATAGTTCCATGGAACTACAATATATACTTTTTTTACTATTCTTCAATAAAAAGTAAAACATAAGGATAAAATTTAATGAGGATCCAGTAAAACTCTAAATGCAGTTTAGGGTCTACTGCCTAAATTCATACATCTTTATTTCTGCAGAATTTACTCCTCTTATTAAACTAATGGTGCAGTTTTATCGTTTAAACAGAATTGTGACGTGGGTGCTCAAAACCAGGGATGAGTGGAATGATGTGTGACCACCCGATATTAACCATTTATGAGAAAGTGAAACTTAACTACAGTGCAGAAGGGGAGAACAAGTGGCCTTGGTTCAAAGGCAAAACATAGGCCGTTCGAAAGTGATCAGTGCAGCTGGAGGCCTGTTTAAAACACCATCCTCTTACCCATTTCTTAGGCATATATAAGGTGAAAAGTAAAGCAAGCAAGGTAGTGAGTTTCCTGTAAGGCTTCATGAATAGCACAAAATTTATTCACATGATTATGATATTGAGATGTTTTAAATGGGCATATAATCATTGTAGGTATACTTTTCTCTTATAAAAATTCTTATTGTGGGTGGTTTATTAATTAACTGTGCCTGTGGCATCTTTGGGGAGCACTCCCTAAGGTTATGGTCTATTTAAGCACAGACGGAGGAGGCCTTTACAAAAGGCAAGAGTGAGTTATTGTTAATATGTGATGATGCTGAAGCTAAACTTTGTCTCAGCTCGGAGCAGGAAGAAATTCAATTTCTCTACTGTATTTGTTGCATCTTTTCTTTCCTATATCTATTTTGCTGCTTCAGCAATATGATTTTGGAAGCTTTTAGAAATAATGGCCACATTCACATCAAATTGTGAATTCAAAGGTTGATAGAAACGGCGCTCTCGGCTTACTTCTGAATCTCAGGAAAACCCAACTGCTGTTAGATAATGCCCTGTATGCTGTGAGATATATCATCCTTTTGATGGGGAACAAACAATAGATCCCAGCAGTGCATGACTGCTAAAACATTACTGAGCTAGCAAAATTCATACTTTGATATCCTGGTCTTGACTTCAGCCTTTTCATTTGTTGAAACCTGTAGCTCTGGTAACCATTTCTGCTGCATGATTCATGCTGTGGCTGTATGGTTACCTTGGATTTCCTGTCTAAGACCTGTAAGTTTTTTAAAAAAAGGTCTTCCCACAGTTGCTAGTTATTAAAAAAATGTGCGTATGTACTTATTTTATGGACTGTTTTCTTATTGTGTGCTATATCTGTACAAGCTCTCATTAAGAGGATAATGATTTTTGGCACTTCTTTTGGCTGAGAAACATAACTCATTAGCCTAAACCTAAGCTGCGCTTAAGCAGGTTAGTTTTCCTCCAAAGAGGACTCTGTTCTTTCTGCTGTGATGCTTTTGACAAGCTCTCTGGCCGGGCGCTGTGGTTTTGGTCTCGGAAGTGGCAGTCCCCTGAGAAGGCATTTTGGGCCGGTACACACTTGGCTCAGTTACCAGGCCACCCAGCCCCTTGCCATCCCCAGCCCCTTGTTCCAAGCAGCAAAAAGCTTGGTTTACCTGGACTCTGACTACACCAGCAGGACCCAGTGCTAGTTCTGCGTGTCACTGGGGAAGCTCTGGCAAAACAACGCACCTGGGAAGCGTGTCCTGTAGCTCCTGGAGACTGGCAACTCAGAAGTAGCTTTCTTTTATTCTTGGAGATACGTACCTTTAGGTAAAAGAGTAAGCTTATGGAGTAAAGGTTAAAGCACTGAGTCCTACCCAGATGTTTGTTTGCTTTTTTTATATTACTTTCTTAATGCTTGCGAGATGTCAGCCCAGCCAGCTTCCTTTTCCTGGTTAAGGAAGGACTTTTTTCTCTCTGTTCCTGAATACTTCAGGGCATTATCTGACAACTGTTACCACCCTTGTTATTTGGACTTAAAGGAATTAGTTTCCTTTGACGTTACTGTTTATGAAAGTGGCTTTCCTTTTTTCCTTTCTTTTATCTTCTCCATTTGCCTTCCCCCTTTACTTTCTGGGATCCTGCCTGGTTCTTGGGATCTACCCACATATTTCTCAAATTAATAGTTTTGCTGAGATTTCTCGCAGGCTTTCACTATTTCAATGGACACACATGCCTCCTTGGTTTTAACTACTATCACACAGGCAGTCTGAGGACCATGACTATTTAGAAAATGATACTAAATAGAAGTTCCACAACACTGTGTATCAAAAGTGTCTGCATGGCTAAAGCCTTTTCATGTATAATGCATACATGCTAACAAGATGAGAGGGAACTGTCGCTTTAAAATGAAATACTGGCTTGTGGCAAAGTAAAAAAAAAATTCCTGTGATCATTACCTAGAAAATGCAACAATTGGGAACGAATGCCTTGTGTGAAATAAATAACACGAAGGCATCTTGATAACATGTGTCTGGTGTTACGTTAGGGTACTGCAGTGGGAAATTTTTTAAGCAAAAAGAAACAGGGCACACAATTTTTCACAGCTGCGTTTTGTACTTCAGGTAAGTCTAATGCAAATGAGAGGGAAATTGGTGACAGTAGACTAATAACACTGTTTAGCCCCTAATACTCTGTACTTAATAATGACTGTACTCAATATTTTCAGAAGAAGAGTAAAAACAATTCACTCCACAGGAGGCCTCATGGCTTTTTGTTTCCTGTTTTCCAAAAATGAATATTCAGACCAAGACAAATCAGGGAGTACAGAGAAACAAGATAAGCATCTAATGCAAATTACTTCCAGTGAAAGATCACTCCATGTCATAAAATAGCAGCTGCAGACGGTGGGTTCTTGGAAAAGTAATGCTGGTATAACAAAGGCTCTGAAATTACAGCAGGTTGATGCATCTCTATAATCCAAACATAGGCAAATTAGGAACAAATGCCCTCTGTAAAGTGAAACTTATATCTAGAGCTAATTATTGTCCCGTAGATCTTCTTCCAGTCATTTTAGGTGGAAATTAAGGCCGTGACTTGGACTGATCTTTGTTTTGTCAGGTGGGATTGCCAACATGTCCAGATCCCATTATTTCAGCATTATGAGGAAAGCCAAGAGATGACTCAATATTTATTTGTTATTACAATCCCAAGTCAGGCATTGGAATAATAATAAGAAAAAGTGGAGAACAGAAGCATCGCCCAGCTTGCCTCTACTTGGTAATCTAGATTCAAGTAAGATAAACTTGTAAAGTGTGTCAGCTCCTGTCGAATAAATGACTAAGGCTCAAACATATATTCTGCATCTGCAGTGATAAAATGGCAGCACCCTTGGTTGCCTTTCCATTTGTGATTTGTCCATACTGATGCAAACTTTTCTTAGCTGAGTGCACTGCTTATGGTGCAGGTTCCTGTCAGTGTGAATTTGATTGATTTTATCTTATTGCACCAAAGATTAAATCATGTCATTTCTATCTGTGGCTACGTGTGGTTGATTTGTGGTATATGTCTAACTGGTGAATGCATAACACAAGATGGATTACGATAGCATTTCTGAGTGTAATGATAACTTCTTATGGCTTTCAACTCTATCATTGTGCTGGTGTCATGCTGTTCTGAAATGGAAGGCAGTCGGGGAACTCATGTTCTATGTATCACACTACCTTACAGGAAAAGGTGAGGAGAGTAGCAGTATTCAAAAGAACCTGGAGGGAAATCATGTTTATTCCTTATATTTGTCTGTAACAAAAAAGCTGTCGAAGTATTCAGATGTTTCACAACACTCCATAGAAAAGAACATATTCAAGATAGCACAGTGAATGGGGCTCTATAATGGCTCAAACTGAGTCAACTGAAATCTGCATTTGAGGGTTAATGCAATGTTAAAGATACACCATGTTTTTATAAGTATGTGAATTTTGAAAGGTCAATTTTCATGTTGAGTTTGAGACTATGTGAAGAGTGTTGGATTGCTTGTGACCATCTTGGATATACAGTGGTTCCACTTCTTAAAAGCAGATAGTGATTTGGGTGCCCACTTAAAGGCATCAGAACTAATAGGACTCTTCAAAACCTGTTAGCTATATGGCCTGTGTCATTTTTTTATATTGGTAAAATAGCCCACAGATACTCTTAGAGCTGCTTAAAGCCTGTGTCAGCCAGCATTCAGAGTCTAAGCAGTTAAATGAAATAAAGAGTAGATGAAATGAAAATTAAGATACCACAGAAATTCAGTAGAAGATCTGGGAATGGCTCTCTAATAGTTTGGTTTCCCTTGATTGCTCCTCTTCAGAAGCAATGAAATATCTAGCATCCTTGACTTTTCCTTAGATATGTTGTCTATTGTTTGTGTATTTCTTCTGAATATTCTGACCAAAAGAAAAAAAATTATGTCAAATATGGAATTTGCCTGTGGCCTGAGTCATGGTGGGGGGAAAGGCAGTGCTGGCTCCCAAGGAAGTGCGTTGTTTGATGTCCTCCATCTCAGAACCCCACGGGCTAAACATTGATGCTGTGTATCAGAAGAAATACTGAATACTGCTCTTTCCTCCTAGAGCTGGTCAATCACAGAAAGGTCCATAAAGTGTGTCCCAGTGTAAATGGGCACTGAATACCCAGGGATCTACCTGCAGTAAGAAGACCATTAGATGCTTTCAAAGTTATACTTCCCGTTTCATATCTTCACTTTTTTTTTCCTTTGTTTTCCACTCCTACATTGTCTTCATTGTCTTTTTTTTTTTTTTTTTTTTTTTTTTTTTTTTTTTGGAGGGTGTGCAGATTATAGCTTGTGAACACAGCATGTTTTATTGAAGCCACTGGGCATACCTTCTGTTTTCCTTTGTTTCAAAGTGGAGAAGTGGACTATCCTCACTGCTTACATAGTGATATCGAAAACCATGGATGTTCCTCTCCAAAGTCTGGACTAAATATAGGTGCTGTGGTTAATTAACTATGGTACTGTGTACTTTTCAATTAGAGTAAGCAGAGAGCACAACAGCCACAAACACAGCAAGAAATAAACTTGTTGCTTTTCTCCAAGGGTCATGCAGTAGGAAGAACATTTTAAAGAGCATTGGCTGTGCTTAAGGTGTTGGACTAAGTGTTGTGACTAAGGAATCTGACTCTTGCCTTGAAGCTTTGTGCTTAGAGAGGTCTTTTCATACGTCCCCTGTAAGCAGCCAGTACTGCATCAATAGAATACTCAGCTACTGAATCTCTGTTTCTGACCAGCTCATGGCTCCAAATGACAACAAACCACATAAGCCAACAAGATGCTGATCATCAAAGATCATTCAAATGCAATGATAGTGTTTTTGCTCTGTGTTAACTGGGCTTTCTTATTTGTATAACAGCGTTTGCAAGTGCTACTTAAAAGCTGGATAAGTTAATTAGGCTGTTCAAATAATGTGTACAATATTTCAAATTAAAAGCAGATTTGGTTTGTCTGTAACCACCATACAAATGTATGAGGGACTGGATTGTTGCGTCCCTTGAAGATACACTAGTCAGAAAACCGCACTGACCATTAATTGAGTGCTGATGGTGGATACTACTATTTGAAATTAATTGCTGTGGTTTGGTGTGATCCGATATGATTTCTAAGGCACCCTTCCTAGTTCTGCCTTTATGGTCAACAAAAAGTGTTTACTGAAAGTTGCTTCCTGCTGTCAGTGGTGTTTTCCAGTGAGGCACGTTAAAGAAAACGGTTCCTTGTGCAATTTTCAGGTCTTGTACGTTTTAGCTGCTGTTCAAATCTGTATGTAGAGATTCCCTTAATTTGATTGAAACTCGATTTTTGAAAGAGAAGGGGATCAGTAAAAATCTAATGTTTTCACTGGGTATAGTTCATGCTGATAAACAAATTGAAACAATCGCTGTCCTGAACATGTAAGTAGGTATTAATTTCATGGCGGTGACATATATTCCAAGTACGCATCAAGTCGCAAAGGAAAGCACTATTTGAAAGTACTGACCTGACTGGGTCTAACTTGTCCTCATGAGAAAGGTGGGAGGCACCTTTTGAGCCTGACAAGGTGAGCTGTAGTGCTCATCTTGCAAACCCATTTTTGCACGACAAAGCATGCATTATTTCTGATGAATAATTCCATAGACCTTGTATTCCTGGAAGCTACAAGCTAAGGAGTCCTTCAAAACTACAGAAAATCACCTTTTGACAGTTCATATTGTTTGGAAGTTAAGTACAGGATCAAATAAGAAGGTTGGGCAGAGAGGGCTGGATTTTGGACAATTGTTCCAGAGAGATGTGGGGGATGATGCTTGGTTTTGATTCAGTTGGTTCACTCATCCCAAGGAAAATTAAATTCTACTTCCCCAAATTATTTACGGTAGATCATGTGCCTTGCATCACATGCTGTCTCTGGTCATTATGGGTGACAAAGCCATGTGACAGAGGTCTCTAAAATGCGTGGTAGTTGCAGTAGGAAGGGAAAAAGAGAGGGAATAGGGAGGGAATTCAGACTGACGTGAGGGCCTTTTTGCTTGTTTTGTGAAAATAAGCTGATGGGTATCACATGCAGCAAAAATCAAAGACCACTTTTGCAAATATCTGTGTGATCTTTCATGCATCTTTAAAGCCTTGTGTGTAATGTTTGCACACCTCCCTTTCCTACAGGTCCCAACCAGAATGTTGTAATTGCACCCTTGGGGACCGGTATTTTGTAGCTCTTTCCAGAATCACATCATTGTGCTCTTCGGTAACTTCAGTTGTTCTTTTCTAATTACTGATACTACTAGAAGCAGAGAGGGGGGAACCCTCTCAGTTTCAACTGAAGAGCTTGTCTACTTCAAACTGAGCATCACTTCAGAGTAAATTCCCTTTTTTTTTGTAACAAGACATGGGAGGGAAATCATGGAATAACTTTCCTTTAGTAAATGCAACACTCTTTGTCCTATTTTTACTGTGAAAGTTGCTAGGAAATTGAGTTCAGAGTACTGAGGACACAGTTCAGAAGTTCTGAACCCTAACGTACCTGCTTTACTGAAGAAGAATAATGAAGCAGAATAGCCACAACTGCTGGAATAGTTTCACTCTATTGAATTGCAGCAGCTTTAGACAACTAGATTTGAACTGTGACATGTGAAACAGAATGTTGTAAATAGCACGGCTGTGTGCGCAGCACAGTCCCTCTCTTCATCCTGCTGTTCCCTGTAAGTCTTTCTAGCTTAGAATTCAATACAAGCTTCTTTCTCACCAGTAAGAATGAATTTTAATAATTCTGCAATGTCTAGGCAGCTGAACTTCAACTCCAAGCTGAGTCTGACACATATCTCTTTTGAATTTCTATTATCTACATCTAATGCAATCTCTTCAGTTCACATAGCAGTTTGTTTCCAATTAAAATTTTAAGTTGTAAAAAGGTATTGGAGAATGAAGTTTTTTTTAGTAGGGATAGGAGAACTAGTTCAGGCAAAGTAAGACTCAATTCAAGTGTGGGTCATTTATGGGACTGTAGGGCTTTAAGTTGGTGGTGTTTTTTTATTCTCACACTCCTCTGTGATTCCTAATTTTGGACAGAACAGATGGACTGAAATTCTCTCTCTTCCCTAGTTTCCCTTCTGGGAAAGACACATTCACGGGGACAGAGTGGCTGGTATAATTAAGCAGTGAACTGGCCTGATGCATTTCTGACCAACTGAAATCTGGAACAGCACAGGAAAGTGAGGTTTCACATGACTTTTTAGGCAGTGGAAAAAATATATCCCATTTAAAAGAAAAATAGCCAAGATAGCTATAAGGATCAAGTCATTAATCAAAACAAAATTAATCAACATATCTATAATTTATATAATGCTGGATAGAACAAAAAGGAGTAGCCCTCTGAGATGGCTTGGAAATACTATGCTGGTGATGTGCCTGTATCGCAGCTCAGATGGAAATGATGTAGAAGGTCTGGGTTTGCCTGAACTCTGACTATGTGAGTGCGAGGCCGTCCTCATTGATCCAGGGATCTTGTTGTACAGCTTCTGTACCTACATGGTGAATCAAATTTAGGTTTATCCAAGCACAGTAACTGCTGTGTACAGGGACAAATTAACGTCATTATCCAAGTGAAGTAATGACTGCTATGTGTGCTGAGCTCTGGTTAAAAATGCAATGAAGCAAAATTAGTTCATCCATGAAGATGAACAGATTCCTGGCAGGTGAGGTTGTAGAGCTGACGTCTCAGGAGAAGATGCCAAAGAAGTTGCAATATAACACAGGCTAGGGCTGCAGAGCACAAACAGCCCCGGTGGGGACACACAGCCCTGCAGCAGGTCTCTGTGACTCGCTGGTTTGGTGGCAGCAAAGAGTAAGACAAACTCAAAATGTTTTAATCAAAGATGCCCAGTTTCTGTGAGAATCCTCTCTGTGACAACAGGCTTATGCAAAAGTAGGAGTGGTTGGCTTTTGTACTGCTCTGTTCTTGTGCAAGCACTCAGACATGAGAGCCATTGGAGGGCTTCCAGACAAACCAAGCTGGGCTCAGGAACTCTCTCTGGAGCTGAATATAGTTGGAGACCTGGAAAGGTCTCAGAGAAAGCATTAGATGACAGACACTGCTCCTGTTCTTGCCTGGCTGTCTGCTTGTGGCCAGTGTTGGAGAAGGCAGACTGGTCTTGACAAACCCTTGCCTGAACCAGTACGATAGACCTTTGCTCATCATGTGACACATAATATTTTACAAAGATGGAGGCCCACAACCCTGAGGAAGGCACACTTCCATCTGCTTGATCTAAAGTCTAGTAAGTACCCATCTATGTCAGAGAAGAGAATAATTACAATATGCTAACACTACTATGTAAGAAAATTATTTAATAATTCCTTTAACATTTATACTTAAATATTAGCCAGCTGGCTTGGTAACTGCAGGGAAGAGAGGCTACACTTTTGCTTTAATAACTTGTTTTCAGTCAAGCAAGCTAAATTTTTGGAAGATCAATATGTGTTGAACAGAAAATATGCGACTACCTCAGGAGCTGTGTCTGATTTTTATTTTTTTTTCCCCCACTAAGCTGACATAAAAAACATCTGGAGCAGCAAATATACATACTTCTGCTTTTTATTTTTTAATATTATTCATGGACTGAAACTTAGCTTGAAATTGAAACAATAAGAGGCGTTAGAATTCTGCAAAAGCCAACTAGAATGAAGTTTACCAGCACACAGAAGGCAGAAAGCATGCATAGCGTGTTGTGAAGTACAGTGAAACCTGCTTGTAAATCGCACTGCCTTTTAAAATTCAAGTCCTTATCTCTGGCAGAGTAGAATGCTTCCGAGGTATTACCCCATGCCTGATATTACCGTACCTAACAAATATCATTGTCTGCAGAAGAAACTGAGAAAGGTGAACCAGGCAAATTGCCTAAGAATGAATGGCTCATGCTGTAGGTCTGGGGTGGATGTTGCTGTCACTTTTGCACCTTGCTTGTGTCCCATCTAGGCAAGAATCCTAAATTTTCCGAGTTCTTTAAATATTAGATGTTATTACTAAGTCTCAAATGGTTTTATGGAAGGTCACTACCTTCAACTTGCTTTACAAGCAGTTATACTTATACTTGGTAAGTCCTCAGAGCAGGAACAACAGGACTACATCCTACATTTTCTATCCTGTGCTCTGAAATTGCCTTTAAAATGTAGCGGTGTTACCTGCCTAGCAGTTGTCCCCAGCAACCTCTCGAGATGTGAGCTATTAACTAACAGTGAATGAGTATATGTGCTGCAGCCTTTAACCTCGTCTTTGGGTTCTCATTTCTGATGTTTCTTTCAATAACTTTGCTGCTTTTTTTTTTTTTTTTTTTAACTACCACTGAGATTTATTTTTTTCTTCCAGAGCTATTTTTCACATTTTTTGGGCTGTATGCCTGGGATAGAAATACTTACCTTTTCTTTCATATCTCATGTGCAATTTATTGGCCCTGACAATTTGTTTCATTCTGAAAAACTTTGCTTTAGAGAAATTGGTTTAAAACCTCGCAGCGACTCAGACTATTTTTGTCTGTAGCCATTCCAAAGAAACACCAGTTGCCAGCTTGTCTTGAATACCGCAAGAGTAATCAGCACCTCCAGGTAATGGCTTCTGACACACTTTTGTAGAAAATGTTGCTGAAAACTCATGATCTGGCACTTCTTTTTAGGCAAACAAAGGAAAATGCTGGGGGAGAGAAGATGAAAGCATTTACTCCCTCTCCCCTGGAATAAGGGCTGTGAAAGGGGATGAAGAGATGTCAACATGGGATCCTGAACTTGCTGAGGATGAGCAAAGGGACACTGTTGTTGTGTCTCTCCAAAGGAGCTGTCACCTTACGTTAGGATGCTGTGCCATGGCAGCCTGCCACCCCCACCTGGGTATACTTTGAAGTGAACAGACTAGAAGTGGTTCAACTTCCCAGGCACACCAGCTTGGATAATGGCAAGGAGGGGAAAAAAGGAAACAAGTTTGCTTGTCAGCGTTAAGAGAACAATAAAAAATTAACTGAACTTTTCCCATCTGCTGTGCCAGTAACTTGAAAACTGACCTAGTGGCTTTTAGCCCCTTTTTTTAAATTTTTTTTTCCTTTGGTTAGGCTTTTAAGAGTGAAAAGTTTTAAAACATGCTTTAAAATTCAACTTGTGTAGGTGCTGAAGCAGCCAACTTTGCTCTCTTCTTGCCAGAAGGCCTCTGACTGAGATGGAGCACATGTACCAATGCAATACCTACAGTACCCTGGGGAGCACAGGGCTGTCCCTGGGGAGAAGGTGTGATTCCTGACCCTACACAGCATGGGGACCAGCTTCACCAGGTGCTGTGGATCATGTGGAGCTTTGGAAGTAACACTCCCTCTTCATTTTTATGGGACAAAGTTTTTGCCCCAAGAGTCTTATAGCTTGGAGATGAGGGTACATTGCCTGGTACAGCAATGTCTGGCACAAGGAGGTCCTTCACCTTCATTGTTTGTCTAGCATCATTCCAGACATAATTTCTGATTAAATAAAGGTATGGTGAGTGATTTTTTGCCAATGTTAGGTGACATTTGACTGTATACACTGGATTTTCACCTGTTTCTAATAGCTCATGATTTTCAAATGAGCTTGTAATTCAAAGTTTGTCTATGTTAAAAACTTTTGTGCGGGATTAGTAAATCAGCTTTCAAGGGGAGTGTATGCAAGAAAATCTATAGAGCCCCAAAACTAGGCTGTTAAAATAATTGAACCTATTTAGGAGCTTCCTTAGTAACAATAGATCAAACTAATAATGTTATTTCCTATACCCTGCAACCAATTTTGCAAAGACAAACCAATGTGTTCCTTATGCTTGGACAAATCTCAGACTTGACCCTAGCAAAAACATTCAGCTGCTACAGAGGTGCACTCGGACCTGGCACTCCTGGTCCAGAGTATTCCGGACCTCTTTCGTGGTATTCTGCTATACGTGGGATAGAAAAGGCTGTCTCTGAGGTTTATAGTGGAAATATGAAATTAGTTTATCTTTCCTTTCCTAGATTCTGTATCTTTTCTTTTTGTACTTACAGCACAGCTGTGAGTCTTTTTTGTATCTTTGCTGCCTTCTATTTGGTTTTTCAATATGCTTAATTTTTTCTTCAAGCTGTAACCTGGTCCTTACTGCTATTCCCCACAGCCTGAAATGTTTTTAAAAATGCAGTTTATTACTGTTAATAAAAACTCAAGCACTCCTCTTTTATATCTAACATTAGTGTTCAGGTATCAGATGTCCATGGATGTTTAAAATAAATTGGGTATAGTTAATAAGTCACTTTAAGGGGGATTAGGGAATGGGTGGGAAATGCCATATGCAGCAAGAATATGCTTTGTCTTATCTGATCACACAAAAATGCATTAATATCAGGAGAAAATCACAGCACTCTGAATCTTGTTTGTGTCTCATTAATTACAGGTCTATTTAATTTATTTTTTTCCTAGATTAAAGAACTGACCATGTTCTCTCTGCCCCTGGCCAAATTTCTGCGAAGTCAAACCCTTCTTTTTATCCTTCCTTGATAATTTAATGCTTTATACAGGCCCAATGTAATATCCTTTCTTCTATCCTTGCCACCTGACATCTTAGAAATAGGATTTATCAAAAAATGTTCATTCTTTTCTATTTTCTGTGTAAATATTTGTGTAGTGTAAATACACATATTTGTGCAGTGTAAATATTTGACTTCACAGTTGTAAAGTTAGTATAAACTTCACAGAAAAAAATTGGTTTGATTAAAAACATCAAAATACGTGTCAACTTTGTGTATGTACAAGAGGATGAGTTGGAATTAGCTGCCTACAAATTTTGCTGCACTTGTTTCAATGTCTCTTCCTTTTTGCAGAATGTCTCTCAAAGGTGGATTTTGCAGCAGGTACAATAGCACTTATGTAAATTAGGTAATGAGAATGAAAATTTCTGTTCTATCAGGCACCTCTAAATACAGAAAGTTAGGATTTATCCTAAAACTTCCTATAGTTATACATTCTAAAAATACGCCGTCACATGTGGTGTAAGACACACTAGTGCAAGGATGGCACAAATGCAGCTGAATTTTAAATACTCTCGTTTTTATGCCTGCAATCGTCTCAAAGCACTAAAAACCATCTAGAGGTCAAACTAAATGAAATAGTGATACAATCGGTTAGCTTGGCATATAAATTTGTCATTTGCAGCAGTCATTGCTTAAAGATGTAAAAGAAGAGATCATCTTGAAAACTTGCTGGAACTAGAAAATACATGTATGGAGAAAAGTATATGGATTACTTTGATCTGTGTCAGTTCTTTTTGATATTATGGCTAAACTTTATAGTTGACCTGGAAAATTATGTATTTTTTTATATGTAAGACTCTGTAGGATAATTAGTTGAGAGGGGTGAAGGTTACACCGCAGGATGAGACATTCGTGGGTACTAGAGCCTGTGTAGATAGGAAGCTGGATTGCAAACAGCAGCACTTGAGGTTTTATGCAGTGCAATGCCAGGTGCAGCTTGATTTCATAAAACAATAACCCCTGGCTGATGGAGTGTAATATGGCACATCTTCAAGAATAAATGAGACAAAATATTCCAATTACAGACTAATCTTACTCCTTTCTATCCTAAGCCAAGTATTTGCCTCAATTGTTCGGCAACAAATTACCCCAGCAGCAGCGAACTACCATGGAGGATAACAAAGCGGTGTCTGCTCAGAGAGATTAACTGGTGATGGGATTCTCATATTGAGAGTTCTCAAAAGAAAAAAAAAAAGCAAACTAATTCACAGCAGATGAGACACTGATGTCTTGTTCTTTGTCTTCAGATGAGCCTTCTGTGCTGTGTTCACCAGGATTTTTTTGGAAGCTGCTTTTTGAAGATTTGTGTTTTCCTTCTGCACAACACATGGTGCAATAAAAAAAAAAATCAAACCCACAGGAACAGTTTTATGGGGGGTGGGAAAATCTTAGAAGTGTTGAGTAGTGGCAATTAATGCATGCATTCAGCACCTGGGAGAGATTAATTAATGATTTGGCATTAACTCTTTCCTGAATACATGCAGTAAGAACAAATTCCTTTTTCTATTCTTTTGGATTGCAGGTTTAAGACTGAGGCTGATTTCCCCCTGCATGCTGCAGAGGTGAATTTATAAAGATGCAAAACGGAGATGCAGAGAGACAGCCAATGGAGATACTAGTTTCAGCCATGTTGTGAATACAAATCAATTACTGTGTTGAAGAAGATTTAGTGAGTTATATTAATGTTGGACTTACCAAAGCTCAGAATAAAAAGGAGTATTTCCCCCCTGCCCACTACCGCTACTTTTATATAGCTACTCCAATGACAGGCTTTCCATGTTTTCTGCAGTCAGAGCTGTGGGTCCTGTGCAGTCATCCATGGCATCCACCAGGGATGGGATGGATATGCAAGTCCTCGTTGGCTTACAGCTGGTGAGATGAACGTTGTTGATCCACACAGAGTGGAAATGCTGCACAGTTGGGCACTGTTGCAGCGATGATCAAGTGGTTTGTAAATATTTTCTGCAACTTAAAAATAGATCATTGCCACCACTTGACATGATGCATACAATTTAGACTAGGAAGATCAGCTGCATTTTTAAACGTCCAAAACCGCTGCATTGGAATGTCTGCATGCAGGTGGCAGAACAAATTTGGCCCAAATTTTCAGTGAGTGGTTAACAGCCGTTATTTGGAGAAATGCAGGGATTAACCTAGCATGATATCTTAGTATAACACTTCACCTGCATCTTCTCTATTATTAAACGCCCAAATCTAGGTTAACTGAGCTGCTTAGCAAGCACAGGCTGTTAAAGAGTGTTCCTGACATCAGCTGTTTTCTTGCTCTTTTTGGAAATATTCTCTTGAGGGAGACCAGGAAGTATTTAAAACAAAACCCAGCAACCTTGCATGGTCCCGAGTTATTCCTGGGACAGTTCAGACAGTGCTGCTGGTGATTCTCTATCTGCTTGCTCCCCAGTTTACATATACAGCTTCTGTGGCCCTTGTTTCAGACTGTATTGAGCAGCATGCTCTAAAGCACTTTGGGTAGCAGTCCCTGAAAGTTGAAGGTAGCTGGAAAGCCACAGCAACATTACAGAACAATGGGAAAAACCCTTGAAGAAAGTGATTTTCAGAATATTAAAAGAAGCTCAGAGTTATGGGACTTTGATGAAATCTGGCAGTTCGCTGTGCTTAGTTGGTGGTTAAATAATGTGAGGGTTTATGGAGGGTAACTTCTGCCTGTTTAAGAGGGGGGGATTATTGTGTTTCAGCTGCTCAGGCCATGGATAGCTCTTGTGAGTAGAGACAAGAAAGCACAAGTAAGATGCAAATCTACAGATGCTGATTGACATCACACGTTTGGAGAACCAGTGTAAGCAGTATTAGATCAAACGCTGGACTTCCTCAGGAGGGTAGCACAGGTGAATGAGTTGCCCTCAGGTGGAAATAGTGATGAAAATACTTAGTTACTGCAAAACAGCAAATCAAGGAATGACTTTGTCATTATTTTCCTCATGCATTGTGAGTAGCTGAGAACACTCATGTTGCCATTTTGGCTCCAGCAGAGGTGTGCACCAATGCGTAGTAGGTCCATTGCTTCATGTGCAGATTGTCTGTAACTCTATAAACTAGATTATCAAGGTGTTTGCCAATGCTTTGGACTCTCAAAATGCCAATCGACCCTTGAGATATTTGCAATCAGCCAACTGCTGTAGACTTGGCCGGCCAATGCTGTTTGGCAGGAAGGAAGGTGGTCTTGTTACAGCCAGTTTGATTTAACATACCTGCCCAGAAAAGTGGATGACTGTTCATTTAGCTAGTGAGATGTTAAGGCTAATATTTCAACAGGTTGTGATTTGGGTTTGGAATTACGGCATGACAATTCAGTTATTTTTTTTTCCCCCTGGAGAAATTTAAAGTGAAATTGAGCATTTTTGGAAGTTTGGTTGTTTTGAAACTCCATGTATGCATTTTACAAACTGTTCTAATAATCCAAGTTCATGTGAATGCATATCTCTTACATTAACAATGTTTAAAAGGCTTCTGCTTGCTTTCTCCTTTCATTTAAATAAAAACCTTAGGGGAAAAAAACACAAAACCTTTTTTTTTCCCATGCTTCCTGACAGGAAATTTTTTTTCAAATGTGTGCTTTGCCCCCAGTCTCCCAGACTGTAGTTGCTCCTTTGCAGAGCACCTGTAGTTGGTAATTCTCATTGGGATGGTATTGTTATTAAGGGTTCAAGTAAGTCATTGTAGTGGAAAAGAGTCCTGAATCTTATAATACAGACCAGGTATGGCCAGAACTGCATATGGGGGGATCCAGTGCTCAGAAGCCTGGTTAATAGTGTTCTGTGTCACCATGTGGCCATGAAGGACTGACTCTTGCCTTGTGGCCTTCTCTGTATCCAGGTTGTGTTCACGTGGTGGAAATTTAGCACAGATCTTCAGGCCTTTGGCCAGGTGCCACAGCTGAGAGAGCCAGGTTCTAAATCCAAGAGTTTGCCCTGACCAGAGTTAGAAAGGCTGTGTGATATTTCCTTTTGTTTCCTAATGGCAAAGCTTCAAAACCCACTTCTCCATCCTGCTGTGATTCCATAGAAAAATAGGACAAAGCGGGCATGCAACTCATTAGTTTTGTACCTTACTGGGCTACACAGCTTTTATGTACAATGTGGGGGTTTTTAAGGCATGTATTTCCTCAGTCATAAAGTTGTATTAAAGCAACAGAGGTATGTTAGATTATAGAATGTAAAAAGGCTGTGGTAGTCCTGAAATTCCTATTGGAGGCCTTAAAAAATGCATTACTTGTATTTTTACAGCAAAGAAGCAGCCTTTCTGCTAACTGAAATGTGTGCCAGGTCTTCAGGGCATGCTACATAATGTGGCCCTAGGCAGAAACGTCCTACTTTCCAACATGAAGAAGTTAAGACAATGAATTACGGAATTAGATGATGAGGAAATAATGGAGGAGACATACAAACTAATTGTGGAGAGAGATGTCATGAAAGTATTTCTAAACTTGTACACTAGGGCAATAGAAGTGGTGCCAAACTAATTTGCACATGCACATTAAATGTATTAACCATCTTCTTTCCTTATGTAACATATCTAAATTATTAAAAGATGCTCTTTATATAACTAAAAGAACATACTCCCATAAGCAAAGTTTAACGGGTAAGGAAAGCTTTAGAAAAAAATATTTTCTGCCCCATTCAGACATGACAGGCTAAGTATTGTTTTATTTATTCCATAATTGTGTAGGGCAAATTTCAGTGAGATGTGGATTGGAAAAGTCCTAATGAAATTCATGAGAGTTCCTTTGCTTCTTCCAAGCTCAATCTGGGCTACAGTCATCATCAGTTTTGGAGCAAACTCTGTCTTCAGAATATTGCATTTGCTGCACTCTCCATGTACAGTGTAAGTTCTCCTTTCAAAAGCAGAAATTAGATTGTTCTGATGTTTTTGAATGTTTTCAAATATATCTTGTCTTTTGCAAGGAATTAAGGGACAGGCTGGAAATAAGTTCTGCCCAGGTTACATCTGAAAATGAGTGAGGTGGCCTCACTGCAGCAAATGAGCTTAACTGAGATGCAGGTGTGGGCAATCACATCGTTCAGGCAATTGGGTGCAGCTGAGGAGCTACCAGGCTTCAGTTCTCTCTGGGCTGCTGTAAAGAAAACATGCAGCACCCAGGGTAAGTTGTTTGGGGTTAGTTTTTCTGTTTTGTTTGTTTTGGGGTGATGTTGTATGGTGATAATGTTTCTGTAGTGTGGTCTCTGTGTTGGAAATAATCAGGAGATATTAAGGTCCTGTTTTTAGGTTAAATCCTAGTTTTCTGTGCTAGAAAAAATTGGACAGTTGGAAGTAGCAAACTTACTTGTACCTCTAGTAGCCAAGCAGAAGTACTGTAGAGCTCGTATGCAAGACAGCTTTCAGATGGCTGGAAAAGCATCACTGTAGGAAAGAGAATTGGACTTCTTACTGTTTGCAGTAATTAAGAATAACTTGGATAACTACTCAGAAGCCTTTTTTGTTACCACATTTTCTTCTTTGAGTTTTAATTTTGGTTTTTGAAGTTCTTCATTAGTAATGTTAAATGTGAAATGACGTTCTTAAGACATTTTCCAATTGCAGAAGGCCTCTTCTTTGTCTGTAGCTATGCGATGTGATGTTTCAAAATGCTTTTCTCCCTTCAGTGCCAAATACCTCTTAATTTTGTTTGGCACACAGTAAATATTTATTTTTGTTCTCCTAGAGATAAAGGATTTGCATGCAATGTTTTTGAGTTGTTTTGAAACAATATTTGTCCTGATAATTGGATGCATTTATCCTGGTTTGTTGCTGCTTTTTTTTTTTTTTTTAATGGATTGCTGTTCTTCAGTGGGCTCTGTCCTTTAAAGACTTGTTTACTGAACCTACATTCTTAGTCTAAACCATACTACGTATTGCATGTTTGCAACATGAACTGTGTGGAAGGAATAGTATAAAATTATTCTGTCTACTCCATTAAGTTCTTTCCAAAATGGGGTGTGTGTTGGGGGTTATTTATTTCTTTTTTAAAGCTATTTCAACACCTGGTGTTTGCTTAGGAAGCCATCAAGGGCTCATGTTGTTCTCAAATGGCTGCTTTTCTCTAATCCTTCTATTTGCTCTCTGGCTGAGTGTGATAGACTGCTTTGCATGCCCAGGAAGCTTTATTTCTCACTAGGTAGAATCACGTGTTGACATCTCTCAGCGAGTCCCATATGCCAAGACACCTGATCCAGTCTTTAATGCCTACGAGATACATGTCAAGCCTGGAACAACTTCTTTCAAACTTTCTCTTCTCTCACTTTGCTGTTTTTAAGAGCTATCTGGGTAGCACGCAGAGAGGAATAGACTGCAGGAGTAGAGGTTCTCATGTGTTCCTTTCAAGTAATAAATAAATAATGCCATCCAGGCTGTGTTACCAGCAGATTAATTGTTCCAGGGTTATGGTTCTGGAGATACTCTTAGTTCCAAAGTAGTTTTATCGTACTTCAGTTACTGGGGAACAAAGAAAAAGATGCTGAAAACTGTTGCAGGTTTCAATTCCCAGAAGGTAACTTCAGATAGGGGAATTTTACATGTGAGGAAGAGGTGGGTGAAAGGGAAGTTAAAATTCTGAAATCACAGGATGATTTTCGTATAATGAGTAGATTTCAGGCTCCACTGTCATCTAGAAGATGAGATCTAGTCATTAATAAGCAGGATGTCTCTCTATTATGGCATATATTGATTTGTTTAGCTCCTCTTTGATGAGCTGAAGATTGTTCTTGACTTACTTTTATTCAGGGTCAGTATCTAAGAGTGTAATTTGTATTTCTCACTAATAAAGGAGGAACAGCACTGACTGACATTGACCAGGGTTGTAGTCTTTAGGCTGTGGTGCAGGAAGCTGTTACATTAATTGGAAAGAGGCCTAGGTGGACTCTGAGTCAAACCTTCTTTGAACAAGGTAATGAACAATTATTGCACTGATTTGGTAGAGGACAGCCTTTTCTTATTCTCGTAGTGCCTACGGGTATAGGGTAGGACCAAGGTCCCTTTTGCATAGTGCTACACAAAGAGTAAGAGGCTACTATGGCTCCGAAGAGCTTCCACTACAATGAATTTCCATTTGATGTTTTGAAGGGTGGTAAATGTCTTTAAAAGTTTTCCTAGATAACTTTTGACAGTTTTATGTTGATTTTCTTTTCAATGACTTAGAAATATTTTTTTCCCGTTTGAGTTCTAATGGTTTACTGAATTTCAGTACCAAGTACTCTTAATTCTCGTTGAACTGTTTTTCTAAGATTGTGAAATAATGGCATGACCACGTGTGATATGCTGGATGTATATCTATGTATGTGCTCAAACACTGCCAGAGTCATCATGGAATACTTTGTCAGCAGATGTCAGTCACTAGTTGTACATATAAAATAAAGGGATAACAAATACTTAAAGGCATTCTAATGCACCCTTCTCTCTGCCACATCAGAGAGTGATCATTGCAAATGGGATTATGCAGCAATATAACAAATGTCTTTTTGGTTTCTATCCTCTAGCTGTAATCAAATAGGAAGAAAGTAGGAAAAACATTCTCTCATGCATATGGTTTCTTCCCCCCATATTCTTTTTCTGTTATTGCTGTTTCACTTTTTTAATGCATTTTTTTTCTTAAGCAAAGGATGAAAAATGTTTATGCTTTCTTGAAATGATGTTTAATATGATGGAATTCGGCATTCTCTTCTGTCAGTGTTTCCTGCAGTTCTGCAGTTATGCATTAGGGAGGTAAACTTAGATCTATGAGATAACTCTTGTTTTGACAGCATCTAAACATATCCATGCATTTTACATTGAACCATTTGTTGTGATATCTGAGGTAAGTATTAAAAAAGTAAATTCCAGTGCCCAGATTTATGCTGAGTCTGAACTCTCTGGGAATCTCCTACACTTAGTGCAGTTAGCTTTGTCGTTATTGTTAGTGCAGAAGTTTAGATGCATCAATCTGGGTAAAACGGCACAAAATGGGTTTAGGTTTTCTTTCCCCCCCTTTTATTCATTCTTTTTGCAGTCATATTTCCTCACTTCCATAAATGTCTTTTTTGGGAAAGATTTTCCAGGTCATTTATGTCAGGGAATGCAGTTTTCCTGACAGCAGAAGTGGTTCTGTATGAGACACTGGTTCTGTGCTGTACCCATACCCAAGGGCTGGTTGTAAGTGGTGGAAAAACAACGTGGCTGCCCACTCCCTTGTTGTCAGACTGGATTCCACCTCACAGTGATGATAAGTTCAACAAAACCCCGGAGCAGGTCACTGATGTCCAGAGAAGATACACCTACATCTCCAAAATGGCTAGTGTGGAGCCACAGGAGTGAAGCACCGTGAAGACTCTTCCGTTATTCAGCACACAGCCTTTGCATGGAGAGCTCCCTTTTCCAGGGTGTCAATTCGAGCGTTTTACACCAACACTAAATTTTACATGAAAGTCTCCTTCCAGCGATGTATGGCAGACACGCACAGCTGTGCATCCTGGTGTGACCGCGAATCCAACTGCAGTGCGTGCTGCAGAGTGGCTGTGCGTTGAGAGGAGAGTGCGAAGGGCAGCCTTGGAGAGAGTCCGCAGCCTGGGATCCGGGGAAGGGAAGAGGAGGAACCTCCCTGCTGTCTTTTCTGAACTGCCAGCAAAGGCTATGTCATCTTAGGTTGAACCTCTCTGATAGGTGGAGCAAGGGCTGAAAGCAAACTCCGGTTTTTGTCAGATATCTTTAGCTTCACTATCAGTTTCCATTTTTCTGCCTTTTTAAGCCAAGAGGATGGTACAAGAATTGAATGCCTGCTCCTTTCCAGTGCTTCTGCTTAATCAGGTGCTGCGTGAAAGCAGGAAAATTCCTGCGATGATGCTACCGTTTTGCTAACAGTTCATGCCCTAGTGGATACCCTCCATTGCCCTAAAATATGCAATCATTTAATTGTCATTGCAATCCTATTATATTGCCATTATGGAATGTCTGGTGGGGAAAGCTATGAACGTGTTATTAGTGCTGAAAGGGACAATTTACTGAATCTTGCTAAATGCCATCACTTTTCAAAAATGAATCAAAATTACTTTATTATGCATGTCTGTCTTTAATATTCTGCTGAGATAATGATTGGGAGCCATTGATAATTTTCTGTGTTGAGATTCTTTGAGCAATTTTTAGTTTGTTGCAACATCAGGAATTGCTAAAGTCTTCTTGACTAGGCTTCTTCCAATGTTTCCCCCCTTTCTAAAAAAAGAGAAAAAAAAAGAAAAAGGCAACTTTTGTTGAACTGGAATTGTGAGTATGGATTATGAAACTTTTTTTTTAGTGACCTGAGCAGCAAGTGTCATGTTTCTGTTCATAAGCTCCATATGAGTGAATCTGATCTCAGCTTCCTCCTGGCACCAATTTTTTTTCCCCTTGTCTTTGTTTGCTTGATTTTCCGTGTTAGCTCTTTTGTAAACACTTCAGAGCACAGAATACATCTCAGTGAATATTTGAAATAACATGGTACTATGCTCTGTACAACCTCACAACCAGCTACTACCAAAGCAGGAATAATTAGCTTTCCATGTGTGACTCTCGCAGTTGAGGAGGGTTGGTTGCATTGGAAGCACATGCAGCCCTTCTCCCTGTGGGAGAATGGGCTTATCAAGTGAGCTTGAAATTATGGGCTGTTCCCAGAGATGGTGTGGGGGACTGGTGAAGTCGATCTTCTAATTGATTCTAGAAATTGCATTTCCTTTCATGGATGGCAAGAAAGGCTGAATGGTTTACTCCTTCATCTTTGAAATGACTGCGCAAATTGCTATGGGGAATCCCAAAGAAAATGTCTTTGTGGGACACCATGGAGAGCAGCAGGACCTTCTCCAGTGTGCTGCATATGCTGGAGAAAAAGCTGCTTTAACCATAATGAAATAAAGCACCAGACAAGTCCTTCAATATCTTTATAGTTCCACGTATTTGTAAGTGCACATAAAACAAACTAAAGAGTGTTATATGCAAATTATGATAAATAATTTCAGCTTGGGGGCATTAAAAATCTTAAGGTGCGATAACTGTGAAATGTATCAGGATTGAGAATGCAGATGTATGCTTATGCTGCAAGTGTGTCTCCAAGCAAAGCAAGAATAGTTTCTTGTGACTTTTTCTCTTTTTTTTTTTTTTATGCATGTGGTATGTTTATCTAGTTGATATTGATTCTGCAAATATCTTTTTTTATCCTAGTTTTCTTCATGGTAATTTCAAACTTGTAGTTCTGGGCCAGCTGACACAACACAAACAGAATTATTACTATGCAACTTAGTTTGGAAAAGGGGTTTTGAAAAGCAGTTTTGAATTGGCTTCTGGTAATTCTCTTGTATATAAACTCATTTTAACTGCATAAAAACTACTATATTGCACCCAGAAACTGCAGTGAATGTGCATTTAGATGTTATGAATAACTGCAGTTAAGTAGAAATGAAACTGAAATAAATCTGAATTTTATTTGCACTTTGCCTTCATTTTAATGCCACTCAAGCTGCTGCTACCTTTTTTTCTCGGAGTAACATAGCTGTTGAGGATAAAGAGTGTGTATGTGCTTATCTGTGAAATGCTGAAGTACTGTTGGCCTACATTTAACATAGTTTATAACCACGGAGATATGCAGTGAAATTTTGACTGCTGGACATTATTTCAAAGGTGTTTGTTCCTGCCACAGAAACGCATTACAACGAATACAAGATATGGCACAGAAACTTGAATAACCACTTCAAAATTTTTAGATTTCTGTGAATGCTAAGTGATACTTATGCCTTGGCAATCGAGACGCTGTTAAAAGACAGTGGTGATGAGGCTGCACATGAGGACTAGTTTCTACAGATACTGTTTCCTTGCATTGTAGTTGCAGCATCCCGGAACACTTGGCTTCACGCTGTGACAATAAATGGTCCACCCCGTGAAACCATGTAAATGACTGTAATCCCTCCAGGTTGCATCAACATCTGACTTGGACGACAAGTAACTGTGGGGAAAAATTTCAAAAGCACTTGAAAGATTTAGTCAGCTTTGTGTCATTTACAAACATGACTCACCTGCTTGGGAATCTCAGTCCACAGAAAGTGAGGGTGTTTTATCTGCCAATGCAGTCAACAGCTTCTGAAAATTTTACCATCAAAATTATGGGTTACTGAAGGTTTTCTCAATTTCCCAGGCTGTAATGGCTTTTATTGTTTCTCCTGCTGTTCTTGTTTTGTGTTGCCAACTCATCCATACCTGAACTTTTTGGACCATTTCTTTTCTGTCAACTCTCAACGTTTGTCATATACCACCACGAGCAATTACCATCAACGTGTAATTGGAAATGCTAAAAAAAAAAGGTAGTACGGACTTATGCATTGCCTGCCTGACTTCTGCCAGCAACTATTAAACAATCCTTCTGTCCTGAACCCACTGACGTGCTAAAAAAAAGCCCAAATTCTGCACACACAGACTCTTAGCAAAGCCATCATGCAACTGAGCAGTTTGATCATGCTGCTCTTCCCCAGTGCTAATGCCCACCCAAGGATGCCCGACATGGCCCAGCTTGTCCTTTCCTTGTGCGGTGCTGGTCAGGATGACCGGGCCTCACTAGTGCCCGTCTCGTCCTGGGGTCGCTCTGCAGAGGTGACATGTTGCTCCCCCAGGCTGGATGTCGCCTGGGCAGCACTGGCATTGTGCTAGCCTGTGCAAGGATTGCCTCTGCTCTGATAAAACCAGGAAGGCTGGCTGCCCCGCCTGTGCGGTAGGGCTCCTGAGAAAGCATGAGATGTGTGAAAGGTGGGAATAGCTTGGGTCTCTGTGCTGAGCAGTAGAACATGGTGTCTTTGGGAAATGTTAGAAGTCTTGGGACCCAGAAGAGGTGGTATTTGTCCCTGACATGGTGACTGGGTTGGTTTCCAGGTTAAGCGCCCTAGACAGCCATTGCTCAGAGACTGGATGGGCTTCAGGATGCTTGTGGGAGGTGGTGAGCAATCACCTCTGCGTCCCTTTTTTTTTTTTTCTCTCTCTTTTCTTTTTGAGCCCGAGAAAGGAGGGGAGTGGATGAGGGCCTGATGTGCCCTGCTGCACTGGTACAGTGTCAAAGCTGCAGGCCTCCTCTCAGGACTTCCTATGACTGCTGCTGGGATAAGTGCTCCTCATGGTACGTGCCAGAAGTATGAGCATCAGGAACTGGAAAGAAAATTTTGCCTCATCAGCATTTGATTTGATATAGCAAGAAAAAAAAGTACCATATTTTCTCCTCTGTTTTAGAAAGACAAGTATCAACATAACTACATGTCCGATAAATGGTTTGGGTAGCCAGACACTTGTTTACTGTTCAATGGTTGAGATTAAAAGCACAGTCAGTAGTGAAGGGAAATTCATTTAGATACTGTCATATTTTACCACCAAGATTTTTTTTTGGTGCCTTCAATTTTATGACCCAGAGGGGTGGTGGAAGGGCAAGATCAGCACTGGAAAAAGGCTAGATATTAGTATTGTATGCATAACAATTGTATCTGTATTATTATTGATACTATGTTTCTGTAATAGCATTCTCTTTTTTTCCTTTTAATTATTAAATCTGGACTAATAATGATTCTTTGCTTAGACTGTTAATATTTCAATTACTATTCTAGCAAATCACTGGCTGGACATACAAGGTGCATCTTCTTTTTGCCCCTAACAAGATTTTGAGCATAACTTCTCTGATCTCTCTTGACTTTACAAAGGCACAACTAAGAAAAGGAGTATTGAGCAGTCTGCTGGCATGGAGATCAACTAGATTCAGGAGCTATCCCACAGTGCAATGTTCCTCCTCCTTAACTTATTTTATCACATCCACCTGCCTTTTCCCTTCTTGAATGAGTTATCTAAATGACTGAGAATTAGTATAACCTGGAAAATTTTTAATTCATGCCCTAATTAATGAGCATAATGTTATGTACAACTGTGGTGATAATCGCTTTATTAGCATTGAAACTGTAGTCATCAAAGCATTGTATAGGGCAAAACCATATGTTTCTAATTTCATGAAATCACAATTCAAGTCTGCTTTTTTGGAATGAAATCATGGCATAACTAGAGTTCCGCATGGTGTGCAGAAATCCTTCCGTCCTAAACTGAAGATCAATAATATATGGTAGGCTTTTATGTTCAGTGTGGTAACTGAAGTACTGGGTTGCAATACACATTTAACATCAGTGAACATTTTATGAATTCACTCTTTTAACACCTGACAAGTGTCTCAAGAGCTAAATGCACTAACATTACTTTTGCTTTATCAATAAGTTTGAAATGGTGTTCTTTACCTTAACATGAACACTTTCAATACGAGAAAACGCTGCAGCTTTCAGAGCAATAATCCATTCCCTGTGTGGATAAACTGAGGCTGAAGGCAAAGTAGTTTGTCTCCATCTAGTATTGCAATTATGTTACCTTTCGCCTTTTAAAACCGAAAACCTTCCTATTAGACTGCAAGCAATGACGAGGTTTCTTTCCTGCAGCCTCTTTTGTTTCTTTTCCACGTTCCTCTCCTGTTAATCCCATTCTATAATAATTTGTTAAAGGGTTTTTGTTTGATTTGGTTTCCTCATCTCTCCAAAGTGGGAAGTTTCTTCTTACTGAAGAAAATACGTTGCAGGTTTACTGTATAAAGTCTGGGTGTGCCTACTTTGGCAAAATTCTCCATCATCTCATTGTTCTTTTTAAGAACTATGAAGAAGACCGGTCTTGTTCAATATTGCCTGTTCAGGCAGTGTCTTGTAGGCATGACAACAAGAATATGGTGTTGAAGAGTCGAAAGCAGCTGGTTTTGGAACTCATCCATCTCTTGAGACAGGAGTGGGAGAGTGAGGGAAAAGTAACAATAAAGTTGTTATAAGACAAATATAAGATGAATGTTCCCACAAGAAGGATAGCAGCCAACTGAGGGGGGGAAAAAAGATTCCCAGTATATGTAGAGCTTCATTTTCATATTCTCTGGATCATGTTTATTTCTTTTCTGCCAGGAAGGATGAAGGGACCAGGAATGATGTTTTCTGACTCTCCAACCTTTTTTTTTTTTTCTTCCTTTTTTTCCTCCATGGATTCATGGATTTATTTTTATTTTGGAAAAGCTGCAGTTTACTGTTGTAGTAGGTTAGCTTTTATAGTTACAAAATTTAGGAGAGAGTGATATACTTTCCATACAACTTCCAGAGTGCTTTCTAAAACGTTTATTGCTGTAATCTTTCAAATTCAGTAAAAATCCTTGACCTTTGGTTGCTCCATTATTTTAGAAATGTTGCATCATTTTGATTCCCCTGTACTACTGCATTAAAGCAAAATATCTTTCTTTATGGAAATGGTATAGCTACATCAGATAAACAAGTCTTCCACTCTTCAGTTGTCACAGTAAATGTTCTAGACGAAGATAGAGAATCTGACTGTATTCATATAGAGAAGTAACTACTACTGCATTGCAGAACAGGTACAATTTAAATGGACAGAAGATGCCTGGAATGGAAATGAAGTATATTTCTAACGTATAGTGATTACCCATACAAAAAATTAGTCTATATTTTAAAAAAAAATTAAAGAAAAAGTGAAAAGCATTTCTTTGAAAACATGAAAATGAAGCTGTTCTTATTCTTCAAATTTTACCAAGAGTATTTTCACTCTGTTCTAATTTGGGGCTCAAATTAACAATCCAGAAACTGTCTGGCTGCCAGAAACCATGGATTCTGACTAATCCTTTTACATCTGCAAATATTAACGTTGTCTCTCCATAATATTTAAGTACCTTTGGTAGATATGTATGTTTGCTCACAGAACTTCTGTGGAGTGGGAGAAACCTCTTATTCCGAAGTTCTTAGCTGGATTAAACATGGAAGATATGAAGACATTAATGAATGGCAAAGGTATATTCGCAGTACATTTCTGTAAACTCTGACCACTTTTAATGTGTGGGTGTAGGAGTGGCTGTGAAGAGTTGCCACTTGTCGAAGCTAATGACATTGTGTGTTCTCACACTCGTGCTGATACATTAAACAATGTCACAAGTGCCCAACAGACTATATTAATGTTTTCCATTTACAAATTTATTAAAGCACGTGTAACTTTTCCAGTTACCTTGCAAGTACGAAGGAACATAATCTCATAATATATTTGAGTCTCTGAGGAAAAAAAACTGTAAAACACATATAAAGGGCACTGTCAGTCCAATTAACATATGAAAGTCCCAGCAGTAGAGTTCCTTGAAGAAAATTAAGAAAAATGTTGGGAGGAATATTTAGAGTTTACAGTTTTACACTGATCAACAGCTCTGTGTTCATTAACTGGGACATCCCTTCTAATTTGTGATCTCATTTGTACTGTGTCAACAGCTTTTAGCAGTGCCTCTCCACATTCCATTTACTTTGCAGCATAGTTTCTGTAATCAAGAAGAAAACTGGGAGCAAAATCAGCATTTCAAAACCTGTAGATACTGCATGCTCCACTGCCACCTGGTTTGTTTGGTTGATCCTGTGAGTCGGTGAGGTTTTGTGTGTGAGTCTTTTCACATCTAACTGGTTAGTATTTCCAGTGAATCACTACAGATTTTCTGACATTTTAAAAGCATTCAAGAATTGACCTTTTTTCCCTTTTATGCTGTATTATCAAAGTAATCTTTTCTTTCACATTTTGTGATGTGATAGAAACATGACTGCTGTGATTTATACAGATACCTTTGGCAGTCTCTCCCTATTTACTTGAACTGGAAGGTATATATCAATTTTGTGCCTGTCCCAATGAATATGTTGTCTGAAAGGGTAGATAGTGTGTTAGTGGATCAGACACAGATTAAGGTGTTGCTATTGTGTGTGTACTAGGTATGATTTACAGTTGAAGCTGTTTTCCCCTATTTAATTTATTTTGCTTTTTTCATTTTAGTTATAGGTTTTGTAGTTCACTACTTTTGTAATTTTTGTTATGTACTTTAACACAAAGGAAGCTTGCACAATGCCAGAAAATATTTTCCATACAACTCAGCAATTTTTCTCTTTATGGTACATAATATTTTTCCGCTCATTACTTTTTTTCTTTTTTTATTGCAGTCAACTGCTATTTAAAGAATTTTAGAGCATTCTGACATGCCTTGTAACATTGTGTGACCTGAATCATCCTGAGTCCGCTTCTAATAGGCACCCAGGCTGACTCGAGACATTGCCCTCCTTTCCCTCTTGTCCTGAACTTTGCTTTGGTTACATCAGAGGCTTAAGTCCTGTGAAATCTGGCCCTACTCTTGTCAGCTGAGCTCACTGTTTCCCAAGAAATCTAGAAAGTATAATTTGCCTGTCTATTAGGTTTGCTGTCTTCCTATTAGTGCTCGTTCCTTTGCTGGGTTCAGCTGCAACAAGTCAGAGTTCATTTATTACAGAAACTCACAGATATACAGAAGCAGGAATTGCGAAGAGAAATTAATATTCTCTGTTCCTTAGAAGAGGAGTGTCCTTAAATTATAAAGAATTGTAAAGAACTTTTGCTAGCAGTGTTAATTTTCTTAAGGCCTTAGTCTCTTCGACTAGGAGAATAAAGCAAGAGGTATCACCAGGAAGGGGGAAGTGATGTAAACACACCTTGGGCTGTTGTGTGAAGCATCCTCTAGAAATGGCTTGCAGTCATTTACCTGTGGTGGGATCCTTCAGAATGAAGAACAGCAGAGTGAAAATAAAAAAAAGTAAGACTAGCACAAAAAAGCATTTGGTCCTGTAGTTAGCTGAAGGATCAGATAGGAAAGTTTGAGATATTAGTAACCTTCAAAAAAGAATTAAAATCAAGCAGGAGGGACTGGAAGCAGCTGTGTATATAATACAGCAGTTCACACTGCAGCTATCAAAACAGCTCTGTATGTGCT
This sequence comes from Pterocles gutturalis, assembly GCF_000699245.1. Lineage (NCBI taxonomy): Eukaryota > Metazoa > Chordata > Aves > Pterocliformes > Pteroclidae > Pterocles > Pterocles gutturalis. Next base: position 9,025 of record NW_010100470.1, on the reverse strand, counting down.
TGGTTAAAAATCTTGGTTAGTCTTCATTACAGCCATCTATGATAACGCTCCTTATTCTTTCCTGCCGCACTATCAGTAAAAAGGGAAGGGAGCCTCGGAGCACTGCCAGAGCGTGCATCTTCGCAGAGCTTTACAGTTCCCGAGGAAAAGACAAGCTTTTACAGATGTAGAGTGAAAAGCTGCCTGTGTCCTCAAAGCACAGCCTCTGCTTAATGGTATTTTTCACCACAGCACCGTTATTGAAATTTGTGTAGGTGATGTCAATTTGATAGGCTCAGCACTTTTAGGGGACATTGACAGAAACTAAATTGGAAAAATGCAACAAATGTTAGGTTTTAGCAGAATATTGACTTAATATAGATTGAACAGGGGAGAAAAATATTGCGCGGTGTGCAACTTGAACTTCACATTGTCTCATTAAAGACTCTGCAATGGATAACGCTGTCTGCCTGTTTTGCCCTCAGCTGTAGACCTAGCAGATCATTCATGTAAGGAGTAATAATATACCACTCCATGGCAATTCGCTAAAACTGCCACAAGGTATTTTGAAAATCTGTTTTTATTACTTACAAAAATCTACTCTCCATTTATTTCTGTATAAGTGTTTTTTGGCTCCCTCCCCACTTTTTTTCCCTGGCCCCACATCTCTTTCTTATTCATTTCTTTGACCCACATTTCTTTCTTCTATACAGCAGTCAACCATGTATCCCTTGAAACCCCAAAGTCCCCAAACCTGCGTACGTAATTAGATGCATTTGCCTTTTTTCCCCTTTTAATGGCGTACCTAAGAAAAATGAGTCAGCAGAAATATTAGTTTCTATCAATGGGAATATTTTGCCTGCTGTCCAGATTAAATTGATTAATTGAAAAATGGAAAACTGGGTCAATCAACTTAGATTTTACCAAGAAAAAGCAGCAAGTCTCACAATATAGACACAACATTCATTTTTGATTTTCAATCTTTACGTGTTTTACATTATTGAGTATCTGGTTTAGAAACGTATAGGCCGTGGGCTGAGAGAACATTACTACCATCACCAATGTGAATCCAAAGCAATTTAATCTGATATTAGCCAAAGCATCTATTAAACAAATAACAGTGGTGGGTTTGCCAGACGGAGGCGTGGGTGCTGAGAAGGTGGCAGCACCTGAGCACGCTCTGCTTGGCTGCCGTGGCTGTGGGCGAGACAGAAGTTACGGAAGAGTAACTAGTTGGTGGTTAATTTGGTGCGGGTGTTTTAGGCTTTATTTTTTTTCCCCCTGAATAAAATGGTTAATATAATCCCATTGTTTACTCACCAGAGAATAAGCTAGATGGTATCAACCGTGCAAAGAGTAAGGTTTTGGTAGCAGGTACTTGTTATGTATTTGTGGACTGTGTCCCACAATGGACCCTGGCTGTGTAATACTGGTATTTGGTGCTTTCTCTTTTCTAAATAATAATTTTACACAACTCATTATTTACATCCAGCATGTGCCAAAAGCTTTCTTTTTAAAGGCTCATAATGTGAGCTTGTGCAGTAGCCTCTGGTTTACTGAGATTTTCCCCTTCGGTGCTAGAAAAGCTGTTTGTCTTCTTTTAGAAAGCGTATGGCTTAGACCTTTCATGACCAAAATGCAACGTGAATACTAAATTCCACAGAACGGGGAGCGAAGAATATTATTAGTACTTCTTCAGCTTGTATTCTTTTCATGATTACAACACAAGCGCTGGATGTGATTTTCCTGTCTCGAAACAAACACAGCAATAAGTCTATCGGGTCTGCCAAGAAAAGATGCAACATCCAGACAGTTCTTTGTACAGTCAGATGAAATGAGGCTATTTTGACTAGTGTTTAGGATATACAACATATGGCATGCTGCTGATTTTTGCTTGTGAAGGATCATATTGGATTCATGTATCTGATGATATAATTCTAACTGCATCCTACAAAACACTGAAATGGTAACTCAGCATGTTCTTTGAATGGTGTCAGAACCATAAAAAGTTATTGTTGGCTCTGTTCCAGCACTTCCCCTCTTTTATTAAAGCTAATTTCTTAGCTTTTGACTAATCACAGTTGTCCCCAAGAACAACAGAAATACATGTTGGGTAGATTGTTTTCTGTGTTTTCAGGAAGCCAAGTGTTTTGTGATGTGCTTTTGTGTTTTGCCTTTCTGCCCCCTACAACAGCCATTGACTGTGGTTTCAGTCTTCTGACCGTAACCAACCTTCAACCTGAACCACCATCCAGGACAGCAGCACTCATCATCTGCTGCCAAGTACTCCCTGAGTTTTGGGGAAATAACTTGCTTGTGGTTCACCGCAACACAAGCTTCCTAGTTGGTGCTGAAGCCTTTGATCCCCAAACATGCTGGTGTTTGTGGGGCTCAGGAGCATCATTGCCCTGGAGCTGTAGGTCTGCTCTTACGATCTAATTGTTAATCTTTCAGAACACATCCAAGGCCACTGTTCCTGCATTTGGGTAACGAAGACAAATCGTTACTGTCTTATGTCTTCCATACTGTGATGCTTTATTAAGATGTTTCATGTTTTTCCAGAGCCAGCAAGGCAAACAGAAATGACATGTTCATTGTATCTCTGTTTCATGATTTCCAAGCTAATTTCATGTTGATCAGGCTCTCTTTTTGGGGATGTGAACACTATGGTCAAAGGTGTTTAAGCTTAGCTATGAAACATGGTTTCAGGGTTAAGTGAACTTCAGGCTGTGCTGTACTTCCCCCCATATCGGGTCAAAGGTGTTTAAGCTTAGCTATGAAACGTGGTTTCAGGGTTAAGTGAACTTCAGGTTGTTTTGTATCCCTTCTTCCCCCCATATTCATGGACTTCCACACCTCCCTCTGTCAGCATCACTAACCGTCCAGGGAGTGCGTCCAGCTCTCTGGTGTAGCCAGGAACAAAGAGTTTCACAGGCTCATTTTAAGACGTGTTGGGAAACTGAGCTGACTGCCTGCTCATTTTCTTTAAACCCAAGAAAACAAACAAAACAGAGCATCACCTGAGCTGCTGTGTCTATTTTTGTTGTTACAGAGATAGTGGGCATCAGCCTAATGTGCACATTTTGATTTTTGGGTTGATCCAAGTTCTGCAGCTCTGAAATGCATTGTCCTGCAGTCTGAAATCACCCAGGATGTTCAAACCCTGCTTTGGATAATGCACTTTTACAAAACAGATTGATCACTTAGTTTAGGTGGCCTTTTCTTTTGGTATGCTTTTTTGGGGTACCAGGTATTATCCGTGTGAACATTTCACCTGTGATCTGGTGTTAATGATTGCAAACAGTAAGTGTTTCTTTTTAATATCACCTGTGTGATTCAATACATATGTTGTGCTCCTGCTCATCTTTTTACTTGTCTTCTTACACAAGTTTAATATTGCTGCTACAGTTATTTTCCTGCGGTCTCATTTTCTGGTAACTTTCAATTTTTACAGGCTAAAAAATACCTCCGGG
>NW_010100470.1:0-5552 GCF_000699245.1 Pterocles gutturalis | reverse complement strand
TTTTTTTTTTTTTTTTTTTTTGTAAAGAGCTATTTTTATACCCCCTACAGTTTCTTCTCTTTTTTTGGTGCTTGCTTGCCTTTTCAAAAAGAATAGCAAATCTACTGTATCTGTGAGCTGATATGCCTATTTTGCTCAAAAGTTTTAGCTGCTATTTCCTTAGGAATTTCCTGATGATACATATGGTGTATGTGAACAAGATGCCCTTTCTGTATTTCTTTTTATTCCTTTCTTCCCAAAGGCTTCATGTTCCTAAAACTTTAATGTAAAAACATTTTTTTTCTTTTAAATCTGTCTTATTCTCAGATGATCCATAACTCCGTTTTATTCATTAAATTACAAGGTGCCACCTTGTTATTTCTGTCATTTCCTTGCTGATCCACAAAAGCACAACCTGAAAGTGAACATCAATTTTAAAGTCTTCTAAAAATATTCCTTCCTGGGATCTGTTGCTGCAGCTCGTGTTTGACAGGAGCTGCTGCTGTTACTCATTTGCTCCGTTTCGAAGCGTTTGCAGGAGCAGAATCCATTTTGGCTGGTGTGGCTGCAGGGAGGCGCAGCGCAGGCAGAGCAGCCTCCGAGTGCGCAGGAGCTGCACAAATCCCAACCTGCACCTGCACGAGGATTGATTTGTGAATGGATGCTTGGAGGGGAAATAAATGACACCTTTGTAATCTCATGGCTATTTTCTGGAGTAATATTAAGTTTCCCATCCTAAATCATATGGGATTTAGGCAGGTTAAAGACATTCTAAGGGAAAATAAAAATTTTTACCCACATTAGACTTTTCTAAAGCATGTTCTCAAAAAAAAAAAAAAGAAATATATGAAAGCATAATAATTTTTGCAGAAGCTTTCTCAAAAACAGCCTCGAGCAATGAGAAAGTCAGACTTCAAAACATTATGCTGGAATTTCCTGGGGGAAGTGATGAGATTTCCAATGGGATATGTGAATTCAGGCCCATGCCATGGTATCAGGAGTTGGTAGCTTCAGTTGCCTCACGTGAATTATCTAATTCTGGCTAAACTGTCAACCAGCACGAGGCAATCGGGGTTGTTAATTGTTTCTGCAGCTCATGAGAAGACTAAGGACGAAGTGGAGATGGCATCCGAAGTGCAGACACAGGCTGTGCTGTGCTTGCTGCTGGTTTAAGTTAGGTTTCTTGACATAGTTTAAAAATAATATTTCTTTGTTTTTTCTTTTTTTGTTTGTTTTGTGGTAGATATCCCCTAGTGTAGTCTCCACGTATATTGCCAAAATGTTTTTAAAATCAATAAAATGAGTGAGATACATAAAAATGAATCTGAATAAATCAAAATTCAATAAATTGGACAATATATTGCTGAAAAATTTTTCTCCATTGAATATAAGGGTTGGTGGCAAGGCAGACTGACTGCAATGCGTTGTTTTCAGATAATCTGCCCGTCTTTAATCTGTGTCTTTCAGTTTTGAAGCTATATGGCTATAGTGTCTTAAGAGTTCAGGAAGAAACAGAAGGCTGTTTAGTGGTGATAGCTATGACTTGGCCAACAACTCAGGCCGCAAAGGCCAGGTTGTTCCAAAAAATAATGCAGATGCCTGTACTTTCATGATGCTAGTCCTCTGTACATAAAGCCTGGAAGCTTGCAGATAATGCATAAAAATAATGGTTGTCTGTGCATTTTGAGGAACTTTCTATACTTAGTGCTTTAGACAGTATAAAAATTACTGGTAGACTTTTCTTGCTTGTGCTAAACCAGTAAGATTTGCAGTGTTGTCTAATGGATCTTTACTCTTTTCAGCTATAACACAGCCATCATAAAGCTCTTATTTCTCTTTTTGACTTCTGCTTCTGATGGATCCCTTTGGTTTTGATGTTATCTGTTCAAAACCGAACCTGATAAGGGATAATTGCTGCACTGGATTTGAGGAACTGCTTTACCTGATCTGTCCTTCAGTGGCTCTGGAGAAAGGTCTAGGGGCTCTCCTTTTGTGATGAGCGCTGCCATAGATGAGCCCTTAATTTCTCAATTTAATGGTAAGGTGAATGTAGGCAGTTCTAGCGTTTCTCAGACCATATGCAAGCCTGAGGTTGGAGAAACTGTGGAAAGAAATGCACACAGAAATGAAGGGGGAGATGAAGAGAATGGGCGAGGAGAGGCTCTGTGGGAGCTGACGTGCCGGGGCTGGGCAGCGGAGGGAGAAGCAGCCTTGCAGAGATGGGGAGGGACAGAGGAGGGAAAGCTGTAACACAGGCAAGGCCTGTCAGGGATACACTGCAGCAGGAGCTCTTGCTGGTGTACTAACTGTAAGCTGGTGTTTGTTATGCCTGTGTGTCATAAATGTTGACACCCCTCCAGTCAAGATCCTTCATTTACTGGCAAATAACTAGATTATTCCTTTATGTGTTTCATAATTTTCTATGTATATATACTTATCTATGGTTATATGCAGATACACATACATCAATTGGGTACATAATGGATGCATAATATAGAAAATCTACATCTGTACATAAATAGATATTCACAGATATGCATATTTAAAAAAAATTCTGGCATCCTTTTAGGAAGCTAAGCAAAACAAATGTTTATGTCCAGTATTTATTGCTGGGAATAATGACTTAAATTATTTCCTTGTTAGAGTTGAGATATCTTCATTATTATTATATGGTTTCCTCAGAGCAACTCTGAAGAATTTTTAATATAATCTGTACTTATTTATCAAAAGGGTCATTATTTGTGTTGTAATTACTGTGTGCATACTGCTTTTGGATAGCAAGAGAACTAAAGCTGTTAAAAAGGTAAAGATAAGTTTAAAAAAAAAATTACTTCACTAATTCATCACTTAATTCATGAGGTTCCTAACTGACAAGTTCTCCGATTCATAAATTGTAACTCATAACTTGTGCACTTAGGAGCAAACTAGTTGGCTAACAAACAGTGAGAGTGCTCACCCTTCCTCCTCCGTCACAGTGCAGGTGGCCCCTGTGTCGCCCTGGGAAGCGTGAAAACCTCAGTGGTCCAGTTGTTGTTGGATCTTCTTCAAAAGCTTTTTGGGTAAACCTGCGTGTTTACACTTTCCAGCTTGGAAGCTGGTCTATACCATTTCCATGAGTCAGTCAATTCTGAAAAAATCCATTAGCAGATAATCCACCATCAACCAAATTTTGAGTAGAAGTTGAGTGAACAGTCATAACTTGGCCTGCGTTAGTCTTGCTTTGAAATTGGCACGCAACTTACCACATATGGTCATATGATATCTAAGGGTCTTTCTGCAAGCCAAAAAATTTTCATTGTACAATTTTAGATTTTTTTGGAAATACTGAGGTTCGCCTGTAAGTAATTATCTGATGAAGCAAATGTAACTTTCACATTTGATATTGTATGGTTTTGTAACCTATTAAAGAATTTACCCTTTATCTATTCCATAATAACATTAGGACAAATGCCGTGCCAACAAATCTAATTACAAAGAGAGCTTGTTTATACTGTGACATTAGAGGGTAGAAATAGTACTGGAGTATATGGTAATTAAGGTGTTGATGGCTTTTCCTAAACCAGTTTGGGTCTATGGTGAACTTTGAATATAGTCCAGCCTTACTGTTTGACAGAATTTTAAATATACACCTGTGGCATGATGGCATTCAGCTCAGATGCGACAATGTAAGAAATATTGACTCTGCTTGTATTAATGCTGTATTGAAATGTATTTTGCACAAGAACTGTTTGAAATTAGTTCAGTTTGCTACCCCACTGTAACATATGACATTTTTCTAATTAGGGCAATGTTTAATTTACTGTCTCATGGCTTTTTGAATAAATATAAATTGTCATACTAAAGTGACAGGTGTAAAACCCTGGGTAGCTGTGTTAGAGAGGTTAATTTGCTCTTAATCAAATCAGTTCTGCTTCATTTTCTCATGGGGAGTGAGAGATAATAGGCCTGTTTAACTGGAGATTAGGTAGCCTTTTTCCTGGAATTCCCAAAGGATTCACCTGAGACTTATTGTGTCGTATTCTCTATGAAGATATTTGAATACATCAACATTTAAAGATGTGCTGCATGTACTCATGAGGGTATTTCATTGCTCACATTTTTGCAGCGCTGAAAGGGGACCTAAAGACTAGAAGAGCTGTAGGAAAGTGGTCTTGTGGAGAACTGCAACATCCCACCCAAGAAGGGACCCATCCCTTTCCCAGGTTTGGAAAAAAAAGAGGGGCAGATTTTTTTTTCTTTTGCTCTTCTTACTGAACTGAAAAGGGAGAAAGGTTCCTCACCCCATCATTATATTTTGCAGTGAGAAAGGTGTCAATATGCACTTTTCTGAGAGTTGATAAAAGAGGTGGGAAACATAAATGAAGGTGCCTGCCAGTTTATAGGAAGTGAGAGCAGCATAGGAATCCATCGAGGGAACATGTGAGCATAAATAAGAAGTTTGGTTTGTAGGATCAATAGGTGGAGGCTTTGTGCCGGAAGGCCTATTGCTGCAGCACTTGGAAGGATTTGATGAGAAGAGGCAATCCCTGGTGAGACAGCGTGAGCGTCCTGCCATGAGGGGTGCAGGAGGAGAGCAGTGTAATAGAAAAAACACTCGACAAACAAACTTGGAGGGAAAGAAGAACAGGCTGAGGAAATTTTGTGTGCTAGGAGAGCAATATAGTGTGTTGATGAGAGCAATAGAAGTTTTGTTTGCCTGCTACATCCGGGAAAAGAGTTGGCATGGAATTCAGGGACAAATTAGTATCTTATTTTCATGATGTCCAGTGTAAATAACTTCTTTACGTACAAGATGGGAGTTGTGTAAAGTGTCCTTTAGACTCCTTTGAAGTTGTGACACTTCTTTGAATGTCTGTTTTTAAGCAGCCCTGCTTTGTCTTTTGCTAGCAGTGTGAAAAATGAAATAACCATCCCTGCATGGGAGTCTGTGTGCAGAGGAGAAGCCAGAAGCAGAAACCTTGACAACTCCTGGTGCTGGCAAGTGCAGTCGGTGAAGTTGCCACTGCTTCATCATCTGCAGCACCAAGGGATGCAATGTGAGGAAGGGTCTTTGTCTTCGTTCTGCCTCAATGTCAGGGAAAACCCCCTAAATAACATTAACTTCAGTGGGCTGTAAAGGTAAATGCGGATTTGAGCCTGTTATCGCTACACAGGGAGAGAAAGGTCTGTCCTGACCAAATCTGTACATCATGGAGAACCAGGAAAAGGTGATAAGTTACATGCAGTTTTAAGTAAATTCCTCCCCAAGTGATTACATGTGAAGAAAAGCCAACTTCTCTGATAATCTAGGAGACAGGAAATTTAATTTTTTTTGTAGTCCCTGGCCATAGATGACATCATGGAGAACCAGGAAAAGGTGATAAGTTACATGCAGTTTTAAGTAAATTCCTCCCCAAGTGATTACATGTGAATAAAAGCCAACTTCTCTTTAATAATCTAGGAGACAGGAAATTAATTTTTTTGTAGTCCCTGGTCATAGATGAATGCTGCAGTAAATTAAGTCTGGGGGTTTTTTGTGCGTCCTTTATTCCTGCGTTATAACACGCAAAGGCAGACTTCCACCTGTGACTTAT
>NW_010100469.1:332-571 GCF_000699245.1 Pterocles gutturalis | reverse complement strand
CCTGCCTGCACCCAGGGGTGCCCCCACCTACCCCCTCCTGGGCTCTGGGGACAGTGGCTCTTTGCAGCCCTCGTGTTCTCGCGAGCTGGGAGATGCTGTCGAAGCAGTGAGAGTTATTATTACTAAGATAACTTTCTCTGCCTATAAAGTACAATAGAATATAACAATCATATTTATAACTTTTTTTTTCCCCAAAATACTAAATAGATGCTATAAAAACCTGTAACTAATTGTGCTAT
>NW_010100469.1:0-307 GCF_000699245.1 Pterocles gutturalis | reverse complement strand
TGATAACGAACAATGTATTGGCTTCGTCGCTGATATGTGTACGTCGGAGCACTTTAGAAATGCTTTATTATTAGCATTTACCCAGGAGTTTCCTTCTCAGACAATCGGGAGGGATAAATCTACCCAGAGACCGATAACATGGACTTACACGTGTCAATAAATCCTGAGGGGATGAGGCTGGGGGGAGCCGGTCGGTGTGTTTGCCATGAGGGAGAGTGATGGGGATGAGCCACTGCCCTTCCCCGCCGGGGCTCTCGCAGCCGCCTGAGATGGACCCGTCTCCCTCCATCACCTTCTCTCCTTTTTA
>NW_010100468.1:0-3566 GCF_000699245.1 Pterocles gutturalis | reverse complement strand
AGTATGTTTTGTATATAAGTATTTAGAAGATATATAGATTTCATATATATATTTATATATTTAATTTTCTTTATGTCCAGGTAAGGAGCCTGCCTTGCTCTCTAGACAGAAAACCAAAGCAATATGATATTTGTGTGGTCAAACCATAAATCTAACCAAATGTCAGCTAGCTAAGCACCTGCATGAAGTCAGTGCGAGTGCTTTAATAAATCCAAATATTCCCATGATGTACGAGTTCCCCAGAGCCGGTGCCTGCCATAGCTACCGATGGACCACTCGATTTGGATGGAAAAAAGAGGATTTTTCCCCATGCCTGATATGCACAAACAAGGATCCATCTCACTACACCTTTTTCTTTTGTATTTTCTCATTTTTTATACCCACTTGTAGCAAATCTCTTGCCAACGGATGCAACCTTGGAGTGGCTGGTAACACCCAGGAGAACTGAAATTATAATTTTATCCTGACAGGATGTTTTTAGCTTGCCACAATTAGAAAAAATTAGAAAATATTAGAAAAAATGTCTTCACTGCAAGAGTGATGAGGCATTGGAACAGGCTGCCCAGGGAAGTGGTGGAGTCACCATCCCTGGAGGGGGTCAAGAAACGTGTCAATGTGGTGCTTGGGGACATGGGTTAGGGGGTTGGGTGGTGTTGTTGCCACGAGGTCTCGTAGCTTGAATTTACAATGAGAGCTGTAGGAGCGGAGATGGAGCCCTCGGATCCAGCCCAAGTGGCATCGTAACCCAGACTTGAGAGCTCTGCTCTGAAAATAAAGCATAAAAATAGAAGCGGGGCCGCAAGCTTGGGTATTCCTAATGTGCACAAAAAGATCGCAGAGTGCCAGGAGCCTGCCTCTGCCCTGCCTTCAGTCTGGCATGTTCTCTCCTACCTCCCCTGAATGGCTTAAAAAAAAAGCCAGACATACCCCCAAAAGAGCAAAGTGTGTTTGTTATTGACCCTCGCCTCCCAAGTGTATGAAGAGGGATCAGCTCTGTTTGTTTGTAGCCGGTAATGATGTCAGGAAAAGGTTCTTTTTTTTTTTTTTTTTCTTCCCAAGCCCGGTTTTATCCCCTTTTGTTGGAAGTGCCTTTGGTGAGTCTCACACCCTGGTGCTGTTAGCAAAACAATTAGGTGAACAGTGCCTTGGCTCCAACTGTCTGTCAAAGGTTGAATTGCAATGCAAATGAACTCGCCTTGAGCTCTTCAAAGACTTCTGGCTTCAGGAAAAGTCCCCAGAAACCTCCAGGAGAATTCGCGTCTAGGGATGGGGACGGTGGGCTCGGTAGGATTTGACATCCAGGACCTGATGGGATTGGCATGAAGGATGCCATATATTATATAAATATGTTATATCAATGCAATGTATTACATAAATCCAATATATTATACAAATGTCATATATTATCCAAATCTTTTCAATACTTCAAAACTTAGAGGAAAGATAGGGACAGACTTTTTAGTAGGGAAAAATAGGACAGGACATGGGGGAATGGTTTTAAACTAAAAGAGGGGAGATTCAGTCTAGATAGAAGGAGGAAATGTTTTACTGAGTGTGGTGAGGCACTGGGACAGGTTGCCCAGAGAGGTGGGAGGTGCCCCAACCCTGGAAATATTTAAGGTCTAGGTGGGTGAAGATGTCCCTGCCCATGGCAGGGGGGCTTGGACTAGATGACCTTGGTAGGTCCCTTCCAACCTAAACCATCCTATGATTCTATAATTCAAACAGATTTTATTCCATTCCCACGGGTTAGCAGCAAGCCTGGCACATTTTGGGATGGGTTTCTGGTCCAGGCTGATGTTCACCTGCCCATGAGCAATGGCATCCACAGGCTGTGGGCATCACCCCCTTTTCGAAGCACGTCCCCATTGCAGGTACCACACACATTTTTATCAGCTTCATGGTGCTTATTTCTGCATTTTCCATATGGGCACATACATATGGGCTGTTTAAAGATGTTTGCAGGGTTAATTAGGAAGCAGTTCTTTAGCAGTTATTTAGTATTTAGCGTTTCTGGAGTAATTTTCACCTGCAGAGATCACAAAGATGGGCAAGCGCTGGTGGCCCAGCTGTACCGATGGACTATCAGAGGTCCAAAGCCCAGATCCCTACTCATGGGAAACAAGATGTGCTCAAGGTCACCTAGAGAATCTATAGCAGGGCCAAAAAAAAAAAAAAAAAAAAAAAATTAACTCTTGGACCCCATTCCTATTCTCCATCCCTTCACAGGGTTCTTCCCCTCCTCAGTTTTTTCATATTATTTATCACAGAGCAGATTTGGGGCCTGGGTGGGTCTAGCCTATTTCTCGTAATAAATTAACATTTATTTAATGACGCTGCTCCAAAATCCAGCCCCTTTCTAACTAATTTAGATCCAGATTTTGCAATACCATGAGCAATTCTGGGCCTGTTAGGAGCCTCCTTGGTCTGCTCATGGGAATATTTGCAAAACTGGGCTCTAAAATAATCCCTGCACTCCTGCCTGCACCAAAGACAGGATTCCAGGATGGGAAAACCTTGGGAATACCCTGCCTGCACATCACCTTAATTTTGTGCCCACTGTGTTCTGCGGCTGCTGTCATATTCAGTTGGGTGCAATTTTTTTTTTTTTATTTTTTTTTTTAAATTTTCTTATAGTGTGGTCACTCAAGTCTGCTCCTAATAAAGTTTGAAGATGATGTTTTAGCTCATCTCAGGTAATCTGGTCATCAAGAAGGTAACCTGAAGAGCATCCCAGACCCAGAAGATGATGAGATTGAGCATGGCCAATAATTTGCAAGCAAGGCGAGGAAACCTTATTTAGCCCATCACCTTGTGGAATGGCAATGTGTATGTACTAGGAGTACGTTACTATGTTGTAACTCTGGTATACTTTGTGTTTAATTGTAACCAGGGGGGGCTAGCTTTGTGTATTTACCACCTGGCACCCATTTCTATGCAGAAATCCAATAAAACAATATCTCAACTCTACATGTGGATTGACTCGGTGCCCACCAGGTGAAAGACCCCAATTTTGGGACAATAATAGCCATGATTTAAGAGTCTTGGCTTCTACTTCCAATGCCATAACAGACTTACCAAGCGACCTCAAGCAACTTCGCCCACGCTTATTATATGGAAAAAAAAAGCTTTACTCATCTGTGGGAACATGCGTGGGATGGGGACCCTTGGGGACTTCTCCAAAGCTGGGTTTTAGGTGGCCTTGCCGGCCTCTCCAGCTCCCCAACAGCCTCTTGGTGGCTCAGTTTCCCCATCCTCAGCAGGTTTCTCCTTGGCAGGATTCGAATGGGGGAACTGTGGAATACCCCGGCTTGCCAGAAATTACTCCTGCTAGTAGTTACCCATTGCAAGAATAGCCAGAGCGCGACGTGCTCATCACTTTGGGAGAATTGGAGTATCCTTACCCTCTATGACATACTTTCCTTTGGCGACAGGTGCTGTAAAAGTGCAAATTATAATTAGCATTATTGCTTTTTGCACCATGCCCAGAATAATATATTTTTTTAATTATTATTTTTTTATTTTTATGGCTGGAGCAGGTTTAATATTTAATATTTAATAATTTA
>NW_010100467.1:0-3921 GCF_000699245.1 Pterocles gutturalis | reverse complement strand
AGAGGGGTTGACGTGTCATGCTGATAAAATATAATTCTTCCCCTACACTGGGACTGAATGGGTCAATCCCAGTTCTGCTGCTGTTCCTCAACAGCACACCTCCATCAGCCAGGCATTGCAGAACTTGTTGGAGAGCGTGGAGGACTCGTGAGAGGGGAGGATGAGACATACCTGTGGAAAAATTGAGGCTTTGTTTGTTTTTTAGAGAAATGGAAAACTTGGCTTCAGCCAATCTTTCTTGGGCAATCGATGACCAGTCCTCTGCTCTGCCACAGACTTATGATCTTCACTAAGTCTGTTGATATTGCTGGCTCTTGGTCCGCACTGCAGATGATAATTTTCCCTAATTCAGAAAGGTGTGCTACTTGAGGGGATACAAGCAATTTAATGCATGATGAAGGAAATCTCATTTTTATCTATTTACTGTGTCAACATATTTCACTGGGAACCTCATTTTATCTATTTACTGAGTTAACATATTTCACTGGGAATAAGCATGCATCAGCATAATATTTTAAAAATATATTTTATTTGACAAGGCTATAAAGAAGCAATACATTTTAAAGTCCTAATGATAAAAAGGTAAATCACTCTGCTAAAATATTTTTCCTTGTCTATTCATGATCTCACCTTTCTCAGGTTTGTATGAGGGGGGGTCACTGTGCACAGAGTGACACTTTGGTACCTCAAGTGAGCATGGAGTGCTTATCCTTGCCCTGGAGAGCTGCTAGTTTGATCTGATTCACTATCTAATCTGTTCTAGCTCAGCCAGGGAACTCTGCCAGGACATTCGTCAGAGCTGCACCCACACTCACCCCCAGACATCTACTCATACCACACACATACCTTCAGTAGCTAACAGAAAGAACAGCAGGAAAGAGTCACTCAGTTCTAGTGGGGGAAGAACACAACCTTTTCCTATTCAAAATATAAGTTTACATACATGCATATCCTAGTGAATTTCAATATATTGTATGAAAACCATCACTGAGCATAGCCCTGCTGTGTTCAGCATATTGTATGAAAACCACCACTGAGCATACCCCTGCTGTGTTCACAGTATATCAGACATTTGTAGGCCAAAATTTGATGGATCTTTTATCTCTATCCATTTTTTAAGGATTCAACTTGTTGAATCCTTGTTGCTGCTCATGAGTTCGGCCGTGCCCTGGGTCTCTCCCATTCTAATGACCAGAAAGCCTTGACGTTCCCTAACTACGTTTCCTCTCTCTGCAGATGATATAAGTGGCATCCAGTCCATTTACGGTGAGTAAAATCTACAGCTTAAAAAAAAAGTAAGCAGGAGAGAAATCATCTATTTCACAAAGTTTCACTGTATTCTCGTAAAATCAAAAAAACATTTATATGTGAAAACCTTAATGTTTCTACCAATTTGTTGTATCCTTTCTAAAACATGCCTGTTAGGATCTCGACCAAATGCCCCAGATAAAAGGCCAGCCACCCCTACCTCACCTAAAACCTGTGGCTCCCAGATATCTTTCGATGCTATAACTATGTTCCGACAAGAAGTCATTTTTCTAAAGGGCAGGTAAATACTGATATGACTTTTATCTCTGTGAGGCTTATTTTTTCGTTATTTCTACAAAGACTGAATACTTGGGTGGTTCACATGATTGTGGTTATGGGATTTATAATGAGACAGATAGTTTTCAGTTCATGGAAGCAAAACTATCAACAGATATCAGTTATATTAATATTTTTCAGGATCCTTGAAAAAAAATGCTTCATTTTTTTTCCAGAAAACATTTTAGTCTCAATAAAACTTTATTCTCAAACATATAGATAGTCGCACCAAGCAGTGACATGAATAAATGTTCCAACCGTTTCCTAAGAAATTATATTTTCTATCACATAGTTGAACCAATCTCTCCTTCAGTGACCTGTGCAAGCCTGAGGTCATCCAGGTATACAAGGAATAACTTACAGTCAGGCTCAGCTGGGACCCTATAACTCTCTGGTACAGGAACAGACAGAATTTTTCAGCTACTGGTAACTGATACCATTAATCAATCAGTACCAACAAGAAGGGTAATTCCAGAAAGAAGCCAGAATAAAAAAACCTCAGTTCCCACTGAGGGGGGTGTTTTAGTTTCTGACACATCACCCCAGGTAGCTCCACTGACAAGAAAGAGCTTGTAAGTCACAACGTTGTTCACATTCTTGTGTGTATATTGAAATGTCTGTGGTTTATTACATACAACAAAAGCTGTTTCATATTTAAATCAGGCACTTATGGCGAGTCTATCCCGATAACTCAGAAGCTGAACTTGAATTAATTTCTGCCCTCTGGCCAACGCTGCCATCTGGTATTCAAGCTGCATATGAGAACACAAAAGAGCAGATCCTGTTTTTCAAAGGTGAAGTATGAGGTTGTCTTTAAATTTTTCTTGCCTTTAATTTTGCAGGAAGATTGGATGAGGGAAGGGTAGCTCTATGTGCATAAAATTCACTTTTCAAATAAATAAATAAAAAACCTTAGGTCATTTCACCTAGTTTTCCTACAACCTACACTAAGGGAGTGCAGCTTTCCTCTTACTGTCTCAAAATCACTAGCAATAAATTCTGGGTTATCAGTAGATATCAGATGTTGCTTGGTTATCCAAAGAATATCAACACACTTGGCTTCCCTAAAGGTGTTAAGAAAATTGACGCAGCTGTTTGTAACAAAAACACAGGGAAGACAGACTTTTTCATAGGTGACAACTACTGGAGGTAAGAAAAATTGACAAATGTTTTCTTATGATTGACTCTCATATAATCTGAATACAATTAAAATTGTCCATGTGGTAAAAACAAAGTGGCCCTTTAGATAACCATATGTAACTAGGTATCTGCAGTAATCCTACTTTTCAAATAAATGTTTCTTTGACTGCCATACAGGGAGAAGAATATAGCTTTGACTTTTGAGAGCTTAAGGGTTTCCTCAAACAGGCATTCAAGATAAGGACTCATTTTGAAGCATTATGCCTGGAAGATGAAACAATTCCAGAATGTAGAGAACTTGTACAAATACAATAGCAAAAGCATCACAAGAAAATAAACTTCTGAAAGCTAACCTACTTCAGCAGATGGCTCGCTGGGATGGCTTGTGCAGGATTTCTATGACTTCTAAAAAGCCCTAGATTATTTAATCTTTTTTTAGAGAAATAGAGGTGATAGTTCATTTTCCTTTCTTTGGCTGGTTAGCACTGGATTTGCAACATGCTTCTTATAAATCCTGTTCCCAAGCTGGCATGAGTGATCCCTAATACCCTAGTACCAGGCAGACAGAAGCAAAGAGTTGGCTTTGGGAAGCTGATAGATTCCTCCTGTGTGCAAGGACGATAACTGCAAAGGTCTTCTGCAGGCAACCAGGAGCATGCATGGGTCAAACAGATTTATTGTGCCTATTTGCAGGGTTCCTCAGTGAGACATAAAGTGTCAGCTGGATTTTCAGCTGCATGTTGTTTCCTGTCCTTTGTTTTTGATAGTTTTGGAAAGATTATGTACAATATCTTGCATTGCTGTTTTACTGTCATGCTCATGAGAAGCATGTAAGAAAACCACAGCATGGATTTCTTATCTAGTAACTCATTCTCTCAGTCTCATGTCCCTGTGAAAAGTATTTCTTGTATCCAAGGAGAAGTAAAAGAAAGGCTTGTTTATTTCCTTTCTTTTTTCCTGAAAGTGTTCTTCAAATCTTCAAAAACCTTTTAGGTCCTCCTTTCAGCCCATAAATTCAGCCCCATCTTATAAAAACTGTCATGGCTCGGTTAAGAATAAATTGATTGTATTAGAAATAAATCAGCTTCCTTTCCTCCATCTAAATCTGTCATCTGGTAGAGGATTATGTACAATATATCAAAGTCTAGGAGGAGTTTAAAATGCATGCAATACATGCAGTCGCTATAGCAGGAATCA
>NW_010100466.1:0-542 GCF_000699245.1 Pterocles gutturalis | reverse complement strand
CAGCTTCTGACCAGAGTCACAAACAATTGCAATAGCAATGAAGCAGCTTTAAATAATAATAAAAGTTAAAATGGCTGTACCTGTACTTACATTAACTGAATGCAGTACCATCAGTCCTCCAATCCTTGTAAACAATGCCACTTGCACAGTTAAACCAAGTATTTTTCAAGGCACATCTTGCATATTTGCAATTTAAGTCAGAACAGTGATTTTTGCACTGGAATCATTGGTATTTCCCTGTTTTACCCTTTCCACTTCCTGCAGTCAAGGTTAGATACTATATGTGTACGTACAGTGCTGTGCACATTGCTAGGATGTAGTCCCCTTGCTAGAGAGTGCTGCCTTATCCCCTTATTTTTTGTCACTCACATGTACCTCAAAGTTGTGTAGCCGTAGCCAGTTCACGCTGACAGGCACTTGATGGTGCTAATGGGGAAAGGTAGATTCAGATCTGGTCATGCATTTGTTGTATCACCCGCAGAAATACAGCCTCACGTGTGCAGTGAACTTCAAACAACCTTTTTTCTTCCTTAGCAGAGCTC
>NW_010100465.1:4913-7076 GCF_000699245.1 Pterocles gutturalis | reverse complement strand
GATTCAAACAAATCACCTGGAACACAATTTGAGGTTCCTTTGTCTGCCAGAGTTTAGCCAGAGCCCCCAGCTGAGATCTGCTGGCAACTGGGGCAGGAATTGCTGTTTCAGGTGGGTTGTGGTGAGAAATTTGGAAAAAAACCCAAGACGATGCTTTCCCTGTGACAGTCAGTACTTTATTGTAACAACCATAACCCCGGAGAGCGGGTGCTGCGGTTACACGGACGCTCTGGTCGTCGTCTATCCTACGGAAATGTGGAAATACTGCAACGTGCTCAGTGGAGATATGCAAAGAGAACATCAACAACTCGTCCTGGGAAACCAAAATCTGGGAACTCAGGTGGGGCTGCGTGGCAGCGGCTGAGACCGGAGCCAGGACAATGCGCTGGGGCACGGGCTGTGCTGGTTTGTGCGTGGGGGCCCCGGTAACGCCCGTGGTGAGGCCAGAGCATCCCCCCGATGCTGGTTCACAGCGGGACGTGGCATCTAGAGCTGGCTCTGGTGGCTTGGTGTGACACGGCCGGTGGCGGTGGGGAAGGCAAAAGCCACTGTGCAAGTTCAATAAATACAAAGAGAAGTCCTGCTCGGTGACATGAAATGGGAACCAGAATCCCATTTCTAGGGTCTGGAGTGCGTTAGGGGACACAGGCAGAGCTGCTCGCTGCTAGAGACGGCTCATGGAAATAAGGGTTGGCGGAGTTTCAGCTTTGGTGGCATGGGAAGGGGCAAAATCAGCGAAATATTCTGGTGTGTCAAGGGTCCCCCAGCACAGCCAGCGTGTTTGTCACCAGACAGACCCCATGTCCCAAATCCCCCTGGCTCGGGCTGTTACCCGCCTCTCCCCACCAGCTCGGTTTGGAAAGCTCGATGTCGATGTCGGCGAGCCCCTCGCAGCCACGCACAGAGCAGGGACGGAGCAGAGAGGATTCTGTAATACTGGCAGAATGGCTGACGGCTTCTGGCTGCTGTGCTAAAAGCTCGTGTAACGACACTTCCCCTCCCGCCAAGTTTCCTTTTTTCCCTTCACCCCTTTAAATCTCAACCCCGGCCCCGGGATGGGGGAGTGAGAGAGCGGCTGCGTGGGGTTGTCTCCCAGCCGGGGTGAACCCATCGCAGTGGGTGTCAAGGGCTGTGAGTGCAAATCCTCTGGGGAAACGGACCCAGAGAGGAAGATGATGGTGTGGGTGTCTGAATGGGAGAGGCTCTAACATCCTGGGTTGGGTTCTGCGTGTAACTGGGAACAGAGACGTTAACTGGGATATTGCAGAGACAAAAGAGGCTCCAAAGGGGTGGATTCTCCTCCTTTGTCCCTCGGACAAAGTGCTTTGGCTCCAAATGCCGACAGGTCTCGTGTTCACGCGGTGGGGCTCCGGCTCTCCTAGGAGCATTCCTCGGCGGGCAGGGAGTCGAGCTCCGGCCGGGCACCGCTGCTGGAGGCATCTCTGTCGGGTGTTGCTGCATCGTCGCTGGGGCTTCTGGAGGGCAACACCTTGGTGCTGGCTCCGTTTGGCTTCGTCTCGCCGTCGGTGCTGCGTGTTCCTCTGGCAAACAGCTTGGAGGTTCTCAGGGTGCTGGCAGAGACTACGGGGCCTGCCCTCAGATAATTTGTGTTGCATTTACGGCAGAGATTAAACACCCATCGGAGCTCCTGCATGTTTTAGCTCTGCCCTTTCCCAATTAGATAATCTCACACCTCATGGATGTGTTCAGTAACGTGAATTATTCCCCTCATGCTTGAATGGAGGCTTCTTGAATGGAGGGGTTCAAGGCCAGGCTGGATGAGGCTTTGAGCAACCTGGGCTAGTGGGAGATGTCCCTGCTCCCTGCAGGGGGGTTGGGCTGGATGACCTCCATGAGCCCTTCCAACTCAAACTATTCAGTGATTCTATGAAATGGTACGAATGAGACCACTTACGGTGCTTTGCCCTGGAGTGGACGGCGCTGATGACGGTGGGTATCGGTTGCTCCATGCTGTGAACGCAAGGACAGAGTGTGAGGACGCGTACGGATCCCTGCCGTGCCGAGGGGATGGAGAGGAACGGGGTTTGGCTGTGCATGGATCCCTGCCGTGCCGAGGGGATGGAGAGGAGCGGGGTTTGGCCGCGTACGGATCCCTGCCGTGCCGAGGGGATGGAGAGGAGCAGGGTTTGGCTGCGGATGGGT
>NW_010100465.1:2359-4839 GCF_000699245.1 Pterocles gutturalis | reverse complement strand
CGGGTTTTGGCCACGTGGGGATCCCTGCCGTGCCGAGGGGATGGAGAGGAGCGGGGTTGGCTGTGCATGGATCCCTGCCGTGCCGAGGGGATGGAGAGGAGCGGGGTTGGCTGTGCATGGATCCCTGCCGTGCCGAGGGGATGGAGAGGAGCGGGGTTGGCTGTGCATGGATCCCTGCCGTGCCGAGGGGATGGAGAGGAGCGGGGTTGGCTGTGCATGGATCCCTGCCGTGCCGAGGGGATGGAGAGGAGCGGGGTTTGGCCACGTATGGATCCCTGCCGTGCCGAGGGGATGGAGAGGAGCAGGGTTCAGCCCGTGAGCGGGGCTACAGGGGCAGAGCCACGTGCGTGGTTGGGTCCTGGAGGCTCAACCAACAGCATCTGCGCAAAGCATCATCTAGAGATTGGAACCCTCCAACCCAGGGGGTCTGAGGAAACTTCCGAGCAGGAAGCGGGGCTGAACTGTGTGAGGATGCTGGGGTTTGTTCTTTCTTTGGTCAAACCTTCAACACCAGACTCAAAGCTCAGGCTGTCTGCTCTCCCCGAGGTGTTCGGGTGCATCCCGTCCCCTCTCCAGGCAGGAGCAAGCCCGGCTGACCTGCTCTCCTCGCCTTCCATCAGCTTCCTGTAGGTGAGGATCTCCACATCCAGCGCCAGCTTGATGTTCATCAGCTCCTGGTACTCCTTCACCAGGTGAGCCATGTCCTCCTTGCTCTTCTGGAGGGCTTCTTCCAGCTTGACCAGTTTGGCTTTGGCGTCCTTGAGGGCCACCTCGCCGTGCTCTCCCGCCTCTCTGATGTGCTCCTCCAGGTACAGGCACTGGGGTGCAGAGGGAGGGGGGTGATGGAGGCGTTAGGTGTGGTGTCAGACCCGTACGTCAGAGGTTTGTCACCCACCCCAGGACACACCTGGCTCTTCTGGGACACGATGCAGGACCTCAGCTTCTGGATCTGGATGTTCAGGTCCGCGATCTCCCGCCGGCTGTCCAGGAGGTGAGCCCCGTAGGTGCCCGACTGGCTGCTGCCTTCGTTCAGCTGCAGGAGGTGGAAGAGGGGTTACCCGCGTGCCGCCTCGGCTGCAGCAAAGGAATCTGCGAGGATTCCCGCTGCCCTGGAGGAGAAACACCCAACTGGGGAAACGCAGCGGGTGTGGGGAAGGACTTTGGGCTCATTCTCGTCCTCCTCTGCCTGGAGCTGTGCCAGGTGTGGAGCACGCTGTCCCTTGGGTTAATCCCATTCTTTCTTGCTCTGTTTGGAGGAGCACCAGTCATTTGTGTCCTGGGTGGGGAAGCTGGGAGATGTCTGAGCCTTTCTCCACTGGTGTGGAGAGCCCAGAGCAACGAAACTCCTGGTTTACACGCCCGAGCGAGGAGGAGGTGATCTGGGTGAGCAGCCCGTCCCTCTTGCCCTTCCCAGCTGTCGTCTGTCCCTCCACATCTGGCTGATTCCTGTCGTTTCGAGGCTGATCTCTGCCTCCTCTTCCCCTGCCTCTCCCCAGTCTCCATCAGAGACGAGACAAATACCTTCCTCCTGGTGAGCGCTTCAGCCTCCTCCCAGCTCCGAAGAGCCAGGGCTTCGTACTGCGCCCTCACTTCTTCCACGATCCTGCTCAGATCCAGTTTGCATGCGTTGTCGATTCCCAGCACAACGGAAACGTCCTTGATCTCCGTCAGCAGCTCCTCAAGTTCCTGAGTAGCAAAGAGAGAACAGGGCTGAGACACCACGTCAGCAAAGCTACAGGCCAGGAGGGAGCTGGACCCCGGCAGATCTGCCGAGCTCAGCTGCCAAAGCGTCTCCGTGTGCGGGGTGGAGGTGGTGGGATCTCCTGGGATTCAGAGGAGCCATGGAGATGCACCCCCTCCATGGGCAGGGACACCTCCCGCTAGCCCAGGTTGCCCAAAACCTCATCCAGCCTGGCCTTGGGAGGTTTCCAGTCTCTGAAATTTGGAACCTGGTTTTATTTTCTCCGTAAAATTCAGACTCGGGGCAGAGGGTTGGTTTGGGACCTTTGGGTACAATCTGTTAGAGGATGAGCAAACGCGGCGTTTGTGCCGCGTCGGGAGGAGGTGGGTTGAACTGATGCTCGTGCTGCAATAGCTGTGAATGTTCAGGTGGTGATACACATGTCTGGGGCAAGAACCAGGGCGGTGTGGATCGTTCTGCGGGCTGGGGGTGCTGGGAAGATGCCTCTGCTGAGCTCTGAGGCTGCGCCTGCCGCTGCGGTTAGGATGGTCGGCTTCGCGTCTGGTCAAAGACGGGAAAACCAGGACCCTTCCCTGCACACATCCATCACCCGCAGACCTGTTCCACCCCCAGAGCTGCTCTCGTGCTGGGGAATGGTTTGAAGCTGGAAGAGGGGAGGTTTGGATGAGAAATGAGGAAGATTTTTTGGATGCTGAGGGTGGTGAGGCAGTGGCCCAGGGTGCCCAGAGAAGCTGTGGATGCCCCATCCCTGGAGGGGTTCAAGGCCAGGCTGGGTGAG
>NW_010100465.1:656-2290 GCF_000699245.1 Pterocles gutturalis | reverse complement strand
CACCCAAACCACTCTGGGATTCTGTGATAATCTCCAACCAGCTGGGGGGAGGCAGGGACGTGCCCACACACGCTGCAGGACCACCGCCGGGGGTGTTTGCTCTCGATAGCTGCCTCGGTCACCGCTTTGGGACACGGAGCCAAGCGCTGGCGGATGCTCCCCGTAGTGAACCCAGCACGGACCCTGAATCCGTGCCTGTCCAAACCGTGCTCCTGGGTGGTTTGTATCCCGGCAAGACAGGACTTGACGCTGAGCAGACGGCGCACGCATCCCTTGGCAGCTCCCCCCAGCCTCAGCCGGCTCCTGCGGGGACGTCGCCCTTATCGGTATCTCTGCATTTGCTGCTGATTTACGCCGCTGTTAAAGAGAGCAGCCTGCATCTCCCCCATCCCTTACCTTTCATCTCGAGGTTTTTGTTCTTCCCTTTTGTGCTGAGGGCTCTGATCTCTCTGGAGAAGCCCTTTATGTACCCTGTTTGCCTTCCCTTCCCCTGGCTGGGAAAACAAAGGGCAGCCTGACACGGTGATTCATGGATAACAGAAAAATCCCCCACTGCTCCTCCAAAGAGCAGGATTATCGGTGTATTTTTTCCCACTGGTGTTTAATCCTTGAGCCTCTTTGTTAATCTTTGAGCAGGTTAATAGCGATAGGAGGAAATGTATGCTTATAGCAAATACTTGAGCATCCTCTGCCAGGGGGAGGGAAAAAAAAAAAAAAAGAACCTGGTGATTTATTAATGAGGATTTTCTTCTGATTCATAGCAACACGCTGTGAGCAAAGCTGTCAAGCAAAGGTTTCCTCGTTTGCCCTTCCAGGGGGGTATGTGTGCCTGTGCGTTGATGTCAGTCAGATCAACAGGTATAGATGAGAAGATGAGTAACCCGAAGAAAAACGACTGAGAGGAGAGGGCAGAGAGAGGCGGAGGGTGATGGCTTTGCATGAAGCATGGGAAAAAAAAAATAAAATGCAGCGTTCTGCTAGGGCAGGAGTGTGGAACCTGGAGGAAATCTTATAATTCCCAGGAAATTAAAAAAACCCCACCAAATAAAAAACCCACCAGGAATAATCCTGTAATTCTAGAGGAAGTCAGGCTCGGTGGTGAGCTGCAGGCTGGGTACGTGTTCGAACGCAGCTCTGATATTCTGCAGGTCCTCCTGTCTCTCCCTGCCTCAGTTTCCCCACAAGGCACGTTAACATTCCTCCTCAAGCATTTTAATTGTTTGTATTGGTAGAATACAGACAAATCATTAGTATTCCCAAACCACCGCTCAGCCTGCTGGGTGACATTGTACAGGCTCTGAGTAAGTGGCTGGAATCGCTCCCCGTCGGAGCAGAGACCGGCGCAGAGCAGCCGCGGGTTTGGCTGAAGGGCTGCAGACTCTGCGTCCTCCCCCCTTGGTGAAATCGTTCCTGGCTGCGCGATTCGCGTTTAAGAGGAAATATGGAGGATGTTGGGCTGTGTTAAAGAGCATCCAGCACCTTGCCCTGGTTCACCGGGGCTCGTCCTGCTTTGCTGGGAGCCCTTCCTCTGGAGCTGGGTCAGAATGTTCAGCTGGCTCGTGACCCGGGCTCATAAAACCACACAATGGTGGGGGGGAAGGGACCTTAAAGCCCACCCAGTGCCCACCCCTGCC
>NW_010100465.1:0-232 GCF_000699245.1 Pterocles gutturalis | reverse complement strand
GCTGTCAGGGGGGAGACCCGCTGGGTTCCCCGCTGCAGAAGCTGTGGGCCGGGGGAACATCCCATTCCCATTTACAATGGAGCTGGGTTCGTTAGGGGAAGGGGATTAACTCATGAGACCTGCCTTAAGCCACCTAAAGTTGTCTGCAACACCCTGGACAAGCTCTCATTTTGGTGAAAATCCAGAACAATGCCCTCTCTGTAGTGGAACTGTCCATAAAAATGGCTTTTTT
>NW_010100464.1:77090-77865 GCF_000699245.1 Pterocles gutturalis | reverse complement strand
CTCCTCCTCCTCCTCCTCCTCCTCTTTCTGCGTCTCGTCCAAGGCGCGCAGCTGGCCGGGCAAACGGGCTGCCCCCTTCCCCGCAGGAGGAGGGAGCTCAACAGATGGCTGCACACAAGGGAACATCTGAAGGAGGAGGAGGAGGAAGGAGGAGGAGGAGGAAGGAGGCAGGACTTGCGCTCGGCTGTGCCACTCCTGTGCCGGCAGACCCCCCTTATGGGGGAAAGGGAGGGGTGTCAAGGAGGTTTTGTGCACACTGTTCCCCCCACACCCTGCTGCTCTGCACCCCCCCGGGTGAAAAAAAATCCCTTGTTGTCCCTGTTCTTTTTTGGGGATCACTCCAGAGTGAGTTTCCAGCCCTGACCTCCACAAGGCTGTGTTTGCAAGAGTGGGTCCTAATCCTGAACATCTCCTGCACCCGGTTCTTCCAGGAGTGTGGGGCTGAGGTCAGCTCAGGCACCCCAGGGTGCAGAGCAGGACGAGGTCTGGGCAATGCCAGTGGGCAGGAGATTGGGGCTTATAAATTGTGTGATGTAACCCCTGAAATAGGATTGAAAAAAAAATAAATAGGTAGTAGTCCACAGTTTGGGGTGCTGTGACACTGGACAAGGCAAAAGGGACGTCAGGGGTCCCTGAGTCACAGGGGGCTCATCCTGTGCACGACCAGAGGAGCCCCGGAGATGGTGCGAGGCTGGAGCAGCTCCCGTGCGAGGACAGGCTGAGAGAGTTGGGGGTGTGCAGCCTGGAGAAGAGAAGGCTCCGGGGAGACCTTCCA
>NW_010100464.1:40119-76824 GCF_000699245.1 Pterocles gutturalis | reverse complement strand
ACTGGATGAGCTTTAAGGTCCCTTCCAACCCAAACCATTCTGTGACTCTGTGATTCTATGATCATGCTGTGTGGTTGCTTGCTCCCTGTGTTTACCTTTAGTGGTGCTGGTGCTTTGAAATGTGCCACATGCCCCAACCAAAGTTTGCTCAGACCACAGCCCTCAAGCAAGTGCATTGCTGAGATTTGCATTTAGCATCTCATGATGAAAAGGTGGCGAAAAGGCAGATTTTTGCTCTGCTCAGCTGCTTTCTCCAACCATATCACTCCAAGACCTGCCTGAAAATTTGCAGTGTGACCCCCCCCAGTGAACACAGCTCTGATCAGAGGGGCTGGGGCTGGAGGGCACGAGGTACCAGGGGGAGATTGCTGTGCTTCCTCTCCACCCCCTGAATTTCCAAGCGGGGCTGATCTGGGTTATGTACTCACTGTGCACCCACATCCCAGGAGCTGTTTTTCGGGAATCACCATCGAACCTCTGCCAAGCAGCCCCGGGGAGCCAGACAGAGGAAATCTGTACTCAGGACTCAGCTGAGCCAAGTGCTTTTTAGGGAAAATCCTGGGAAAACCCCTTAATCTGGGCTGTGTTTTTCCATGTAAACCTGGCGGTGATATCTCCAGACATGAACAGTCTGCTGCAAGGATCCGTTCACCCGGGTCTTTGCACTGTTCATTTTTATAGCTCTGGATAGGGGAAGTTGCTAAGCTGGAAGCTTTTGTTTAATTTTCCATTTTGTTCATTTTTCCGTGCTTTTGCCAGGTCAAAGCTGACCTCAGTAAAGCAAAAAACCAGTTTGAAGCTGGAGGAATTGGGAATTAAATTCTCTAGCTGAGATAAAGTCCAGCGGTCAGTGCTGCCAGGTCTGGTGGTTTGAAAGGAAGAACTGAAGAACATGAACCTGGCTTCAAATCTCTGGATTTTGCTAAAGAAAGATCTTTAAATTTTGTTTTCTTTATTTGAAGCATAAAATGAGCATGCTTTGCAATAGCTGCTGGTAGATGAACATGGGAAAATTGTTTATTTGGTAATTTTGTTGCTCAGATGAAAAAATAATCAACCGACAGGTGTTTTGGCTTGAACTTCTAATGCTAAGAGAGATGTTAATAAAAATTCTCCAAATTGGAGAACTTTGGCCAATGGAGTTGGCCAAAATCATGCCAGGCAGAGGGCTGACAATTTAATTCTGGATGATCTGGGGCATAGTAATTAGCTCCGGTGTGATGCTAACACAAAAGTAGCTCTGGTGTGTGTCCATCTCTGCATCTCTGCTTCTTAGTTCTTCTGCACTTCTCCCAAAAGCGGGGTGTCCTCCTCCTGCTGCTCAGAGGATGGATGACAAAGTGATGCCTCATGCTGCCGTGGTCCACATCTCTACCGTGAAACCCTCCATTGCAAAGTGCTCTGGACAGTCCATGGATGGATGCTCCTTCCAGCAGATCATATTCCAGTTAATTATCATGATAACACCAAGGTCATTTTTAGAGGTCATTTAGTCTTAAGGTCATTTTCCTGACATTACTATTTTTATTTCTTTGCCACTCGGGAGCATGTTTCTTAAAAATAAACCAGCGTTTTCCCTAATTGGGAAATTGGGACAAATTTCCCCCACCTGTCTCAGACAGTTCACTGCCTAAATACACCAGGGTAGGATGGAAAATGGAAAGAGAAAGGGATTTGCTTGAGGTCATGCAGCATCAAATGCTGCTAGGACCTCACCTGGGGTTTTAGGCACTGCTGTAGCCATGGCTTACCCTCTTTTTTTGGCTTTGGAAAACTAGATGAGGGAGGTTCTGCTCAAATTAGTCCATTTCACACTGATTTTAAGGTCTAGATCATGTTAGAAAGCTGACAGCCAGGTCTCTGTGCTGTCCCTCAGCCCAGCTTCCATTTCTCCAGCTCAGCTCCACACCAGCACAGATGGCTCTTCAGTTTTCTCTGTGGCCCTGAACAGCATCACTCCAAATAGCCCTTATATAAAGCCACTGCAGAGACAGGTCTGGGCACCATGAGACATTTTCTGCCAGCTCAGTTCTTCCAGGGCCATGCTGAGCCTTCCTCGGACCTTCTGTTCCCGGAAGACTCCAGCTCAGTTCCTTCTTTCTCGACATCTGATAACATCATGCCTGGGTTGTCTTGTTAAAATCCAGACAAGTCTTAAGCCAAAGGAAAGATATCTGAGTCACTCTGAGTTTCTCCTGAATAAATTCCTGAATAAATTTCAGGCAAGAGCAGTTAAAGAGTGAATGATGATGACATAAACTGGATTAGTAAGAAGAGCTAGTGTTGGAGTTTTGCCCCATGATGTTTGAGTCCCTCCCTGAGATCTCATTTCTCTTCCTCTTCTTATGCAATTCCAGGAAAGGAGGTTTCCCATGCATAAAAATATTGGAAAAAGCTACAAAGCCGGATGGGTGCCTTGAAATCCCCAACTCTGATCTCCCCCACATGTTCCCCTCCCTGGGTATTCCTGTAGAGGAAGGAACCTTCCCTTTCTGCTGTGCAAGAGATTGCTCATGACCTCATAGAATTACAGAGTGGTTTGGGTTGGAAGGGACCTTAGAGATCATCCAGTGCCACCCCCTGCCATGGGCAGGGACCCCTCCCACTAGCCCAGGTTGCTCAAAGCCTCATCCAGCCTGGCCTTGAACCCCTCCAGGGATGGGGCATCCACAGCTGCTCTGGGCAACCTGGGCCACTGCCTCACCACCCTCACGACCACCTCTCTTCTTTGTGGTTGAGACAGAGCAAGATGCCTTAGGAAGTTGTCCAAACTTGACTGCATGTGATGGGATTTCTCAAAAGGAAGCACCCACAGCAGCAGCCAGCAGGATTACTTGTAGAAGATGACTTATTGCAAGAAGTTAGAAAAAAAGCTGACCACAATAATAGCAAACAACCACCACCAGGTGCCCCTGGGAAAAGTGGGTCTGTCTCCTCTGGGAATGTTTCCCATCCTTGTGGGAGTCCTGTAGTAAGTCAGACCTAGAAGGAGAGATTTTTTTTAACTCCTGTAACAAGCAGGATTTAAAAAAAAAAACACCTGCAGCTGTGCCCATGGGCCCATGCAAAGGAGCTTGGCAATCTCGGAAACACATTGCACTCTACAGCTTTGGTCAAAAATACAGGTTGTTCTGTAGGTCCATCCTCACCCTTTGTCACTGGGCCATGTCTAATGGATGGAAGTCCACTCAGCAGTGATTGACTGCAGTCAAGTCACTCGGTCTATGCTGAGCAAAGGACTTGTATGGAAAACTGTGTCACCTCTTTGCTCAACGTCTTGATTATATATTTATAGAATCATAGAATGGTTTGGGTTGGAAGGGACCTTAGAGGTCATCTAGTTCCAACATCTATTTCTTGACTGAGGCCCAGTAGGAAAAATACACAAAGGACATTTGGGAAAGGAGGCAGAACCCAGCTCCTCATGGTGGAAGCCTCATGGATGTCGGCAAGGGTCAAGGTTCCTCTTGCGCATTCTTCCTGCCTGGACACATGAATTTTGCACTCTTTAGTGCCTGGTGACCCAGCTTGAGCAAGAGGGACAGAGAAAAGCCCCTTCCTCACTGTTTATCCCCTGTCCCTCCTGTCCCCTGACCCTAATTGCTCCATAGCCTGGTGGAGTTGACCCTGTTTTGGCTAGTGGGATCTGTGGGTTTGGACTCCCTTGGGCTGAGAAGGCCTTCTTTTCTGAATTTTGACCAAAATTCAGCAGCAGGAAGGGAGTGCAGCTCCCTCCCCTTTCCCAAGATTCCTTCACCCCTAGATTCCTTCTCTCCATGGACAGCAGAGGCGGCTTGGGCACTTTTGATAGTTTTATCACAATACTGGGGCCAAACATCTATTTTGCATGTATTGTGGAGCCTAGAGAGCCTGCCCAAGGGAAGCGTGGGCTTTTGTCCATCTGGCTGTATCAGCTGCTCCTGGCAAGTGGGTGGTTGTTTCCCAGCAAGCTGCTCACTGGACTGTTTGTCTCCTTTCTATATATGTTGAGTCTCCCATTGCAGATATTGACTTCCCTTGGACATCAGTCAATATTTACCTCTTGAGTTAGTAAATGTTTAGATTTACTTGGATGAAATCAATGTGTCCTAAGCTCTTTCTGTTGTCATTCATGGTTAAGCCCTGGGGCCAATGGATGGGAAAACCCTGCCATGCTTTCAAGACCTGTTTCTGCAATGATATTTGCAGATTGGGGTTCATCCTCTTCATGAAAGGTCACGTGTGTGGCCTCAGCTGTGTTGAACACTACCTGGAGTCATCACGGTTCATGAGATCACACAAGGAAAGAAGTAAAGCACAGGGGTTTAAATTTTTTTTTCTCAGTTTTGTTTGAACAGCTTCACGTTGGCATCAGCAGATCAATCAGCAGATTGAAGGGGTGTTGGTATCTCTCTAAAGCCATGGTGGGTTTTCCTCTCTGTTCCATGTCTTTGGGTCCTCAAATCCTCAAAGATTTCTTCATCTCCATTTCCCGTATGAACTGGATTGAATCAGAATCCCTTAGAGAAGGTGGAAATCTTTGAAAATAAAAAACAGACTGTGTGGCCCATATTTACCCCTGCAATCCATACTGAAAGAATCTGCATGGTGCATTGAGGGAGCCAGCACCCTACTTGGATGCTGCAAGCTACTTTGATCATCTGTTCCCAAAAAAAATTGTTGAAGCATGGGTCGAGGCCCTTTATCCAGACAATCAGAGATTTGAAAATCCTATTGGAGGACAGTGTGGAAAATAAGAGCAATTTACAATGACAAGGTGAGAACTAAGGAGGAATAAGGTAAGAGCTGTGTATTGTGCACACAGGCTACAGCGACAGCTTTCAAGGTGCAAACTCAAGGAATAATTTAAGCTGGAAGGGACCTCTGGAGGTCTTTGATCCAAAACTCCAAAGTTGTGTCCAACTTTCATCCCAGAAAGCTCTTAAACACTCTCTTAACATTTTGCATTTGCTAAAGCTCCCATTGACTTCACTTCTGTACTGTGAGTTTTACTAAACACCTGTGGCCTTTGTTAGGTGTGTGGGTACAAGTACGTTGCTGAAACAAGCCCTGCAGCAAAATGTGTTGTGGAAAAAAAAAAAAAAAAAAAAAAACAGGAAACAATAGACGATATTTAGCTATTTTTTTAAATGCTGTTGTTGGCTAAAGGTGTTGGCACACTTTTCTTGCTCCCTAAGCAATGAAACCTGGTTTCCTAGACCCCTGCACTTTTCCATCCTGCAGTACTCCCAGTTCCTCCCAGTATGCCCTACTATTTTGGTCAGGAAAGGGCAACCTGTAGTATTGCTGGTGGGTCCCTGAGGTCCCAGCTGGTGGACCAGCATCTGCTGACTGATCAGTTGGCTGCTGCCTTGCAGGGTGAGTAAGGAATTGCCTTTCCCTTAGTGGGCCCATTAACACAGATTAATTTCCATTTAATTCTCCTTTAATTTGCATTCAATTTTCCTTTCCCTAGTTGCTGATATTAATGAAACTTGTAGGAACTTCATTACCCCACAGAGGGGAAAAGACCCTTTTCTGAAAGTGGGGTGATGCTGGCCAGCAGGCTGCGAAGTGTTGATGCTTAATGGCTAGGAAAAAGACCACACAGGCATCATTTTGTTCAGGAACCAGGCTAGGAGAGCAAAATAACTCCAGTCCCAATAAAAGGTAGCATTTCATGCCCATTTTTTCTGCTTTTCTCACTTTAACGTAAAATGCTTCTGAAATTTTTTTCCTTCTTTTATTTTGAAAGATAAAATTCACCAATGCACCAAAGCATTGGAAGCAAGTTTTTAGCCCAAAGCACAAAATTACTACTAGATGAAGTTAGCCTTTAAGCAGCCAAATTTCAAAAGAAAACATTGACTTGGGGTGCTTTTGCTTGTCACTTGAGAAGATTAAGCACCGTATGCTGGGAGATAAAGACAACAGGAGGCCAAATACTTGGAAAATCTTTCATTTGGTGGAATTGCCTGCCGAGGGAAGCAAGGGATGTCCTTGTCACTGATACTTTTAAAGTTAGATTAGGATAAGAATGAAAGCACCTACTGTCTGATATCTAGATCCTGTTTCTTGTAATCTTAATGAAAATACTCTGACTGCAGA
Organism: Pterocles gutturalis; assembly: GCF_000699245.1. Classification (NCBI taxonomy): domain Eukaryota; kingdom Metazoa; phylum Chordata; class Aves; order Pterocliformes; family Pteroclidae; genus Pterocles; species Pterocles gutturalis. The sequence goes on along the minus strand of NW_010100464.1, from coordinate 70,737 downwards.
GGGTACAGCACAGCCTTCTCCCTATCTCTCTGCTAATCACTCTCTCCCTCCTCTGAAGCTACCTATAATGTCCATTGCTATGGTAACCGAGCATGGTATGTATCACAGACAAGATGACATATGCATCTTTTCCTGCTTTAATAGCTCCTCTGTTTAGGCTGCAGTCTTCTCTCATTGCCGTGTTCCCCAAAGGACGGACAGACGCTGACTTCATGGGTTTGCATCTCCGTGCGGGAACCTGAACCGCTGGCGCCGCGAAGCCTGGTGGGTTGTCATTCAAACCTGCTTCGCACAAACTGTAAATATGTGATGCATTCCTCTGAGGTTTCATTGCTTGTATTTTTAACAGAGTGGCAAGCAAGTATTTCGAAAGAAACCATGTTCATTGAGCTTAAAGTGTCATTACCCAATAGCTGGACATGCCTGGAGAAATGGGAGTTATTGCATTCTTGGCTTTGTCAGGCAGGTCAGTCATTAAAGTTTAACAAATGGAGCCAATATTTTATCTCAGCAAGTTTGCACCAGCGAACATTGATCCATTGGCTGTTTGCTCATGCTCCAAAATACGTACCCATCAATACCCAGAAGCCTTGCGAACCCAAGGACGAGGTCATAATGCAACAAGCAGTAGTCAGCAGTGGTTAGAAGATTTACATCATCTCATGAAGACACGGAGGGGCTTAAGATTGAACGGTAAGAGCAGAAACTGGCCTTCTCCATCACAGGAGGATGTGTGGGGCGGTGTCGGCTGCTAACAGAGCGTGTGTCCATCCTTGGACTCCCTCAGCAGCAAGTAGAATTGATTTCTACTGCAAGAGATAAGAGACCAGAAGCCTTTGCTGAGATTATATAGAATCATAGAACGGTTTGGGTTGGAAGGCACTGACCTTAGAGATCATTGAGTTCCACCCCCCTGCCATGGGCAGGGACACCTCCCACTAGCCCAGGTTGCCCAAAGCCTCATCCAGCCTGGCCTTGAACTCCTCCAGGGATGGGGCATCCACAGCTTCTCTGGGCAACCTGGGCCACTGCCTCACCCCCCGCACAGGAAAATATTTTTTTCCTTTTATCGAGTCTAAATCTGCCCTCTTCTAGTTTAAATCCATTACCCCTCATTCTGTCCCTACATGCCCTTGTAAAAAGTCCCCCCCCCCCATCTCTCCTGTAGCCCCCTTTCAGCACTGGAAGGTGCTGGAAGGTCTCCCCGGAGCCTTCTCTTCTCCAGGCTGCACACCCCCAACTCTCTCAAACTGTCGTCACAGGGGAGGTGTTCCAGCCCTCGCACCATCTTTGTGGCTCCTCTGGACTTGCTCCAACAGCTCATCTAGATTAGAAAAGATGATACTTTCTGCAAAGAGCTAACATCTCAGCGGGGACAGGTGCACACAGCTTTAGATGGGGAGCGGACACAGAGAGGGCAAGGGACTTGCTGAAGTCCCTGACATAACCCGATTTCACACCAGCCTTGGCCAAGGTGACCAGCAGAAGTCCAGAAATAAGGTGCTGGTTCCATAATGCTGTGGAGCAACCAACGGTCCTCTCATTTCCCTTCCTGAACACTGAGCTTGGTGTGTTGCCTTCCTTTTGTTCATCCTCTCCCTCTCAATAACTAAACATGAAGAAATTTTTCACTGTGCGGGTGGTGAGGCATTGGCCCAGGTTGCCCAGAGAAGCTGTGGATGCCCCATCCCTGGAGGGGTTCAAGGCCAGGCTGGATGAGGCTTTGGGCAACCTGGGCTAGTGGGAGGTGTCCCTGCCCATAGCAGGGGGTTGGAACAAGATGAGCTTCATGATCCCTTCCAACCCGAACCATTCTGTGATTCTATAATTGTGTGAAGGCTGAAGGAGAGAGCCTTGCTTGGCCTTGCTGAATAAAAGCTGAATGAAGATACAGTTGCTCTACCTAAATGCATAGTGATGGGAACACCGGGGATGGAAAAGAGCTAGTTAAGCTGGAAGCTGCCTCTGGAATATGAACAACTGGATATGATGGGGCAGAAATTAATTGTAGCTGGAAATGAGATGTTTTCTTTCTCAAGCTTGTGAGAGCTATGAAGACGTAGATATAATAGCCCAGAAGGTTTTGCTAATCCTTTGAGGAATATCATATTTCATATCTGCTGGCAAAACCATATCTATTTGGTGGGTTTCATCTCCCTCCCTTTTACTCTTACTCTGCCCTCCTGCCTGCAGCAAAGCTCCCCAGGAGCTCACCTCCCACCCAAACCTCGAGCCCCATGGTTTCCTCCGAAGCTCCCTGATGACTCAGAGCTACGCAGCAAAGAGCGGGCTCCACGGGAGAGAAAACCTGCGTTTTTCTAACAGGGTAATGGAAGTGCCCGAGTTATTCTGAGATAAAAAGGCAAGGAAGATAAGACAGCTCTGTCTTATTGGGAAGCACGTTTGCAGGAATCAGCTCTGTGCTTCCACGTGTAAACACCCGAAATGGCTCTTTCCTGGGCTGGTGGGGTTTGTGCAGGTTATTCCTGCTAAGGTAAAATCACGTTTGTGTGTGCCAGCTGTAACGAGGCTGTATTTCCAACAGAGCTGGCTCTCTCAGCACATTATCTTTTCCCCGGAGTGATAACAAAGATTTTCTGCTATCACTGCCTGTAACCCTCTCCTACTGCGTGTTTTGGTGAGGCTGCTGGGACTCTATTGTCCAAATTGTTTACAGTTTTAGATGTTATTGTGGGTGAATGAGTGAATAGCTGAGACCTGGGCTTCCCAGGGGAAGCCTGCTTTTTCCAAGCCCAAGGAAATGTAATTACCCTCGAGCCCCTCTGTTGGCCAACAGCACATGGAGGGGAGAAGGTAGAGAGAAGTGATGCAAAAATTTAATTTCATAGAAAAACAGGCTGAATGCACAGATTTCTTAGGAGCAAGGAGAAGCTCTGACTTTTATCTTCTTTTAGGAAGAAATGTTTTCTTGTGCAGGGGGTGAGGCAGTGGCCCAGGTTGCCCAGAGAAGCTGTGGATGCCCCATCCCTGGAGGGGTTCAAGGCCAGGCTGGGTGAGGCTTTGAGCAACCTGGGCTAGTGGGAGGTGTCCCTGCTCATGGCAGGGGGTTGGAACTCTAAGATCTTTAAGGTCCCTTCCACCCTTTCCAACCTTAACCATTCTGTGATTCCATGATTCTATGTGGTGAGACCACCTCAGTAGGAGAGGTGTCCCTAGTAGTTTCTTGGTTTCTCTGTTCTTTTTGTCTTTTGAACAGTGTGATGAGGTTGAAAGGCCTCAGGTGGTCTGCAGCTTCCTGGAGGCCCATTTTCTGACCATTCCCTGTTTGTAAATTGATTTTTTTTTCTCATTTTAGCCTGTGCTATCGCAGGAGGCAGCTCCCAAGTCTGGTGGCAAAGGGTTCCATCCCTTTCTTCCTCCTGGTGTGCGTAAGCCATGGCTGGGACAGCCTGCGGTTTCTTCCCACCCATGTGTTATTTCCTGGTGTCAGTAATGAGAAAAAATAGCTACACTGGTACCTTGTGAGCTTTATTAAGTGATAGCCAGAGCCTTGGTGCTGCAGCTCCTTAGTGGGATGTGAATAGGGGTTATCTCCTCAGGGTGCACACAGATAGGGTCCAACCAGAATGATCCATGAAAAATTAGTTTTTTAAACTCAGTCAGGTGGATTTCCTCAAATGACTGGAGAAGTGTTAATGTTGCCCTTGTAGACAACACGGGTAAGCGAGTGCCAAAGGATGGGTGGGGCAGGCAGAGACTTCTCAGGGTCTTTATATGCGCTGGGGTTTAGTCCCCTCTCTGTCCATTCCCACCCAATAACCCAGGTCACTCATAGGAGCTGGAGTGCAGAATTGCTAGTGGTTGATGACCTCTGGACTAAGCCATGCTGATCAAGCTTAAATGTATTTCTCTGGTCTTCTGCCATCTCTTTGCTTTCTGTCTTACCTCCACCGTCTTTCAGCTGTTCCAGTTTATTCCTTGATTCTTCTCTTGACCTAAGTTGTCTCCCCTTGCTTCTTTATTAATCTTAAAATTGGCTTTGTGACTTTCTACACAACAGCATTACTGAAGGAATATGTCTTTAAAAACTCCTTCTGGAGGAGGTCTTTAGGTATGCTTATGCTGCCTGAGAAATACAAATTAATCTTTTTGCTCTCGTCCTGCATTTTTCTTTCACCAGTTGCTGTTCCCACTCCTTCACCATCCACTTCGGTGTTTATTGGAAGTTTGTGTTAACAGACGTATTTTTACTACGTGTGAAGACCATCACCACCAAATCTGATAAGTCTGCCAATTTCTTGGTGTCATTTGCATAAGATAAGGATCTTAATGGTATAACACCCCTTGTCACGAGCTCCATCTCAGCTTGGGTTGTTACTACACTGTATGGCAAGATGACAAAATGTTCAACGGTTACCTTGCGCAGCCTTCTGACTTGAAGCCCTTACTTAACTTTCTCCCTGCTCTTACTGCTCCACAGTTACAATGCTTTTAGCAGGAACATGTCTGATTTTGTTACTTTCTATGGTGCATCTTTGTAAATAAAATTTAAAAAAAATCCTCAAAAGCACCTTTAATCGCCATCCTCACTCTTTTTCTACTCATAATCAGAGCACGGACATTTGATCTAACCGCCTCCTACATTTTAGCATTTTCCACCCATTCCTTCCTATATAATTTACTTTAATCAGTCAACAATTACTTCCTTGTGATTTTTCCCACTGCCCTGACATGTATGTCTTTATAGCTTCACTGGTGGCACTAACATGAATTATTTTGACCAATCATTTGATACCTCCTCTTTTCCTTAGGCATGGGGTGATCTCCAACAGTTCTGGGACATCTGCTGCTAAAAGGATGGAAGGGACTGTTGCTGCTATATAGTCCTTTCTATTTCATCATCTGACATTGGCTAAGAGTTAATGGCTTTTATGCCTCGCAAGTGTTGCAGTTTAAACCCAGCTAACGGTAAACACCACGCAGCCACTTGCTCACCCTCCCCCCTCCCCAGGAGAGGGGGAGAATTAAAGGGATAAAGGGAAAAAAGAGACTCGTGGATAGAGATAGGAACAATTTAATGACTAAACTAACAAAAAAATGAAAATGAAAATAATAATGATAATAATAATATACAAATATGCAAATGAGTGATAGACAGTGCAACTGCTCACCACCCGATGACCAAGGCTCAGCCTATTCCCAGCTAATAATCCTGGAGCAGGGAGAGTCCTGAAACCACAATCCTGGAAAAGAGAAAAGACTGAGAGTCCGAGAGAAAGAGGAGAATCAACCGAGCGAGAGCGAGAAAGCTTCCGGATAGCCTCTCATAATATACTGGGTATGACGTACATGATTTGGAATATACTATTGCCCAATCTGGGTCTCAATCCTAAGCCTGAGGTCGAATCCTAAACCAGTAATTGTGAGCTGTGCTCCCTCCGAGCTTCTCATGCACCTGCATGGACTGGCGCAGCAGAGAAGCTGAAGAGTCCTGACTGTCCTGGCAGCAACTATAAACACTGGTATGTTACCAGCCTTCTTCTCAGCACAAATACAAAACACAGCCTCTTACTAGCTACTATGAAGAAAGTTAATTCTGTCCCAGCCAAAATCAGGCCAGCAAGCTATGCTCTTGGTCTTACTCTGCTGTGATTGTATCCAGGTAGATGAGAGTGTTCAGCCAAATACTCTTTCCATGGCTCCACTTTCTCATTCGTGTTTGCTCTCAGGACACCAGGACTCCTCTCTCTCGGTGCTCCTAGCACTGCCACACTGTTGTTCCTATCAAACATGATCTTTTTCCATCTCAATTTCACACCTTGTTTTCCTGGTGCTTCTCTATACCCTGTGAAGATTTACTTGCCTTTGGAAATTTTCCTCTGCTTTGTTTTGTGCTTTTGTTTCCACTCTCCCATAATCCTTGGCTCTGTTTGCATTTCCCCTCTAATGCTCTTGTTTTGATGTTTGTCCAGCTCCTCCTTGTTTGCTTAGGCCTCCCAATAAGTTCCCTACTGTGTTCTCTATTGCTTCCTTAAATATTTCCCATCTGGCCTCTACTGAGATTTCTTTATCATTCCAGATTAATGGCCTGAAACGCTCTCCAAGCATTACCTTCTCTGTCTCTCTCAAAGACTTGCCTTTTCACTTTGCAGGATCAAATTTAGCTCCAGTGTCACCCATCTTTCCCTTGGGCTTTAATGTGTTCGTCATCTTTTCAATAAGTAATTCATGATTGCGGCTGCCCTTCAGCATCGCTATAGACTTTTTGCATCCAGCAGCGACTCTGTTGTGTGCCTTTCGCAGATAATCATGTGGCCCATCTGGGTTTGTGTGTGACCAGCTGGTGACCCCTTGTAAATCCACAAGGGAGCCAAATGCCACCAGTGATCAGACTACGCACCTCACAGCAGCCACTCAACTTCTCACCAGTTCAGCTCCTCCCAGTCCCACACGGCCCAGCATATTCTGTTTCTCCTTATTTCTGCTTTCATCCTCTGTCTTCCCAGCTTTCACCTTCACAACTCCCTCGTTTCAGACACTGTATTGATAAAATTCATATTTTCCCTTCTCTGCAACTTGTTTCGGAGCATCACAGCAAGACACAACAAAGCAGAGAATACTGCAGGCTGCGGTAAATATTGCTGTGATGATGCTCTCAGGCGTTATTTTCCTGTTGTTCACAGAAGTCCTTATTCCTTTTGCACACAGCGGCAATATTACTCATCTGGGGGAAAAAAAAAAAAAAAAGAAGAAGCATATAATATCCAAATTACCTGTGCCTCCAGGGTGTCTCTGGTTTGGCAGCTGTGGATGCACAGCTCAGCTGTGCTGCTCACTGGTTTGGGATGAGAGGGAGGTCCAGGAGCCCATCTCAGAAGCTGTATGGTGTGTTCGGCCATTCTCCAAACTCCATGGCTTATTTCCATGTGTTTGGGTCATCAGTCAGATTCAATTGCAAAACTCTTCCTGCAACAGGTTCTGGATAGAATGACTGGTTGTGCTGCTCTGGTTTGCGTGAACGCCTCTCCATCCTTTGCAGGACTCGTTGGCATGGGTATCAGTGCCACCTTCATATATTGCCTTCCACAACTGAAGTCTGGACTGCTTTGACTTAAAATCTGAGTTTTCCTCTCCCTACACAGACTGCCCAGACAAGGTGAAGTGACCTTCTTTAGTGGAAGATGCAGCTTTTTTTTTTTTTTTTTTTTTTCCTTGGACAAATTACTGATATTTTGTTCAGTAATATTTGATGTGACATTTCCAGGTCATTCCCATCCATCACCTGAATATGGAGCTGCAAAGTCTGTATCCTGGGATAGGAGCAAGCTGTCTTCCTTTAATTTTTAGGATATGTAGAAAGATGTTTATTAAAATATTCTGAAGTAGAAAACACAGTGAACAGAGAGGACATAAAAGGATGGGATTGGGTTTGAAATTAAGGAGCCTACATTCAGGTGTCTGCATTAGGTGTCTGCATGTGAGATATGCATCTAAGCTCCTGCAGCAGCGAATGGAAATGCAGCTGCTGCCTCAATACAACCACCCAGTGCTATATGAGATGCTCGCTGGGCTTTCCTGCTGACCTACAGCTGTCAGTCCCTTAGGGCACAGGAGCGAACAGGTCTTGTGTCATATCATCTGGCACCACATGGACTTGTCAGATACCCGATGCCACCTTCAAAGGTAGTTGGTGTTTTCATTTGCCTCTAGTCAACACCATCAACGTGGTGCAGATTCACTTAAGCAAACACAGGTGTTGGGTTTTAGAGGCAACTGAATCCCTTTTGCAGCCCCATCAACCCAGCAGACCAAATCTCCGTTGATTGTGGGGTAGTCTAGGATGCCCACAGAGACCCTTATGCAACAGGGAAGTCAGCTCCCTCAAGGAATGATGTCATCAGCTTAAATTAACCCTCTCCTGTGACAACCTCAGAACATCCAGGGTTTGGATAAACAGTGGACACTCAATGCCATTTTTCAGTAGTTCATTGTAAAATCCTCCCAGAAACACCCAAGCCTGAACCACTGTTGCTCTCAGTTTTGTCACTTAACCCACTGCAAAATAGTATGAGATACGGCCAGAACGGTGGTCTTTGACAAATTAATAAATCCAGGGAAAATGAATAAATGACAAATGAATAAATCCAGGAAAATTCCTGAAGAGTTTCACTGGGAAGTTCCTGCTAGCCACAACTGGTATCACTCAGACACTCCATGGGATCCCAGTCTGTAGGGTTCAAAATGCACAATAAACTGGAAACAGTAGTGATCCCTAACGGCATTTCTGAACAACTGGACCATACCTGGGAACAGTGTATGAGCTTGGAGGGAAGAGCTGAAATGTGATGAGCAGAGCAGCTTGGTCCATGTTTCATCATGTTCAATGGAGAAAAAGCAACATGCAACTGGTGTTTCTCAACCTAGGGTGAGTGGTGCAGGTGTAGATCAGCTGTGATCTTTCTGTGGTCATGGAATTCTTTCCCTCCTGTGAACCGTTAATGCCAATGTGTATATTGATTGCATATCACCTTCCCTCCTTAACAGCCAAAATATACAGCACAGCGGGGCCTGACCATGCCTGGAATAGGACTCTGGGGGACAAAACCATCTGTAACTGATATTTTTTCTTAACCAGACATATCCAAAGTCCCAACAAGCATTTAGAGGCCCCAGATCTGGAAGGAACCAGCATGATCGTCTAAGTTGACCTGCTGCATCATTAAAGCAACAAAATTTCACTCATTATGAAGTCCACTGGTGCAGGACTGAGTATGCCAGAGCACATCTTTTCAGGAGACCTCCACTCTTGACCCGCAGCCTCTTAGAGGAACAGTCAATACCTAAATAGACTTGGTTATGAGAGAAACTGATAGACAGTTCTCAAAAACAGATAGCTCAGAGTCTGCATTTAGGAAAATCAATGAAATATATCAAATTGCCAAAGCTACTCTACAGGACATAATGATCAGTAAAACCATGGTCAGACCAGAGAGCTGCCAGTGCATGATTTCACAGAATCACAGAATGGTTTGGGTTGGAAAGGACCTTAAAGATCATCTAGTTCCACCCCCTGCCATGGGCAGGGACACCTCCCACTAGCCCAGGTTGCCCAAAGCCTCATCCAGCCTGGCCTTGAACCCCTCCAGGGATGGGGCATCCACAGCTGCTCTGGGCAACCTGGGCCACTGCCTCACCCCCCGCACAGGAAAACATTTCTTCCTCACATCTCATCTCAATCTACCGTCTTTCAGCTTCAAATCGTTCACCCTCATGATATCCTTATGTCCCCTGATCAAGAGTTCCCCCCCATCTCTCCTGTAGCCCCCAGTGGGTGCCTAGCTAAATCACTACAAGTGTTCTTGAGAGCCAAAGCATGGTTCAGCATTACTTGATGCTGTGCAGTGATGTCTGTGATGGAGAGCAGAGGAAGGATCATGGTTTCCACTGGAAGTGATGTCAGTGACACTTTCCACTTCTTTTTTTCCATCAAAACACATTAAAAGTGAAAAAGCTTAGCACTCACAAGAGAGGTTTTCTAAGCTGCCTGTGGGCATCTGGATGTGATTTTTTCCTATTAAAACAGACCTCCAAATACAAAGGCTGCTTAGAAAACCCCAGCTCTTTACAGAGATGCAAAGCAAGTGGTCTGAAGTCATACAGGGAATTTCTTTCTCTGGGATTTGAGCACTTAACTCTCCTATCTCAGTCTCAGAGCTCTTAGAGCTGGCCCATATTTTTATCCATTAAACCACTGGGCCAACTCTTGTCCCAGCAGCAAGTTCAGCCTATTCCAACTTGGGATCCTACCAGCTGTTAGAAAACTAAAATCATTAAAAAACTGTGAAGGCATATAGAGGAGATGCTCTCCCCATGCTACGCTGTTCCCAGGGCCTCACCCATCTATCTATGCAGTGCCACCAGCAGTGCAACGTGGGGAGGGTCTCCAGGTGGTATAAGAGGAGGAGGCCATGGCATGAAAAGAAACCAGAACTTGCTTTTCCATTGCCTGTGTTGCAGCGAGAATTGTTAATCCGCACAGACTGCAACCCCTCCTCTAATTCCCGCCAGCCTTAGGGGTAGAGGCGGATCGAGGAAGATGGATTACAGATTTAGAGAGAGGATATCAGCTTTCTTATAGTCACAGATTTTAAAAGTGGAGAGGCATTAAATTTCACCTTTCTTGTCTTCCCCTGGGGCCCAGAAGTTCCCGTGCTTTGAGGGGAGCTTGTTCTCAGCACCGAGGATGCTGTTGCCTTCCTGAACAAGTAGACACGGCAAACGCATTTTAGAAATGGGCATAAAATCTCAGCAGCAACTGAACAACAACTTCCTTTGTCTCTCAACCTCCCCCCCAGATGCTTATACAATTGAAAACGAAATTGCACCTCTGGGCTGAGCTGCAGCCGTGCTCCTCAGAGGCCCCTTCAACCCACTTGGCAAAGGATGGGGTCTGGCAAGCCTTAGTCAGCTCGTGTTTGCAAAACGCTTTGGAAATGAAAACTGCTGCGCAGCACTGAGTCAGGCAGCTGTGAGTGTGGAAAAGTGAAGTCTGTGGAGCTCAGGAATACATCTGGATGCCTTATGGAGAGCAACTGGGATCTGCAGAATAAGTGTAGAGTTCATATCAGCAACAATAACGCAGCATTGAGCACTGGGGACCTCAGCACTACAGACTGCTCTAGGAAAAGTGAAGTCTTGGGTGTTTTTACAGGCAGACTCACCTCTTTGGGACAGGAATTGCACTTTGGGCATGTATTCTACTCCCCAGTACAATGGCAGAAGTCTGGCCGTGCACCGTGGAGGGAAGCGCTGCTGCTCTGGATTAATTCTAACCTTGCACAGAGAAGTGAGGGAAGCTGGTCAGCAAAGCCAGGCATTCAACCAAAGAGAAACAAGGCCAAATACTGTTTCCGTATCCAGGACAGCTCTTAGTGTCAGTGCCAGGCACCTATATCACTTGACTGCCATGGTACCTGGTGCTGTCCCCATCTCCTGTGCCCATCACTGTGTTGGTTGATGCCATTTCAGGACTCACAACAACCTATGGTAACTGGACGCTGTAGGTGCCTCTCTTGCACATTTTTTCCATTTTGTTGTTCAGCCTGGAGAAGAGAAGGCTCCGGGGAGACCTTCCAGCACCTTCCAGTGCTGAAAGGGGGCTACAGGAGAGATGGGGGGGCTCTGGATCAGGGGGTGTGGTGATAGGATGAGGGGTGGTGGTTTTAAGCTGAAAGAGGGGAGATTTAGGTTAGCTATTAGGAAGAAATGTTTTCCTGTGCGGGGGGTGAGGCAGTGGCCCAGGTTGCCCAGAGAAGCTGTGGATGCCCCATCCCTGGAGGGGTTCAAGGCCAGGCTGGATGAGGCTTTGGGCAACCTGGGCTAGTGGGAGGTGTCCCTGCCCATGGCAGGGGGGTTGGAATGAGATGGTCTTTATGGTCCCTTCCAATCCAAACCATTCTGTGATTCTGTGATTTCTTCCAAAGGACCTGAGCCAAAATGCTATAAACCACTGGATTTGAATCTGCCCTTTCGCGGAGCCGAAGGTCTGCACCTCTGCTTCTTTTTTTCCAGTTGTGCAGTTATCCCCTTATGTTTCTCTTCTTCCAGATATCTTTTTTTTTTTTTTTTTTTTTTTTTTTTTTTATTTTTTTGAGAGAGAGATAAAGAAAGGCTAACTGGGGAGAAAAAAAGGTAGATGCTTTTGTTAAGAAAACCCTTGCTTGCTTTATTTTACTTTGCTATTGTCAGCAGATCCAAGCGGACCTCCATCTGCAATATCAATTTGGGTTGTTCCTTCCCTCTGTCTGCAGGGAGAGGTCTCTGTTAGCCAAACGATTATTCTTGGAATAATAAAAACTTGCAGCTGGAACCAAGAGCCTGGCTGATGCAGACAATAAAACCATGGGAAGGCATACAGAAAAGAAGAGATAGTTCTGGCTTGCCAGGCTCAGAAATCTCCTTGTCTGTGTGGCTGCTTGCTTTCACCCCCCTGTAGATCAAACCCTTCAAAATTAACCCAGCTGCTGACATGGAATAAAAATAGAGATTATGGAAATAAAACTCTACGTGAAATAGCAGTGATACCTTCAGCAAGAGGGGAAGGTAGGCAGCCTGCAGCTTACAGCCCATGTGTAACAGCTTGTGTAAGGAGGAAAGAATCAAAACAGAAACCAGAAAGAAAATACGACCCTGTGTTACTCTGCAGATATGGGGATCTCCTAAGTTTTGGTGTGAATAATGCAGTGAAAAATATTACAGCAGGTGCTGTCATAGCAGAACTGCGTAAAAACAACAAACTGGGATGTCTTCAGGATGCATTTAAGCCTAAAATTCCCTTAAACATGGGCTTAAGTCCATTCCCTGCTCAGCAAATCGATATATGCAATGTGTGCAATCACCTGATCCCCAAATCCTTTTTACTCCTGAGGGTCTCAAAGGCTTTGCAAGCATTAAGATGACAAAACATGACACATCAACTCATACATAAAGTATAATCGAGAGGCTACCAGCTAAAATACGCTAAGGACCTGGGATCTCATGGTGTGCTGTCATCTCAGCTCCTCTCTAAAACTGATGGAGGTGAGATCTCATGAACCACATGGCAGAAGATCTCGGTCAGCTCTAGAGCACCAGGATGTGTTCAGGAGACCCTGGTTAGGGTTTAGGGAATGATGGGTGAGCCTAAGAGAGGTAGGTAGTTGATGTGTCTGACTGCACTTAGGATCTAACCTTCATAAAGAGAACAGAGAGTCTTTTAAATTTAATGATGCCCAAAGTCTCAGCATATATTCTGCTTAAGATTTTGATCTGAATCCTCATCATGAAAAGGTGCCCAACTCATCAGGAAAATGCTTTTTTTTCCAGCCACTCCTCAAAATTTTCCAAACTGGCAGGGGCAATCTATCCCTTCCCTCTTCTCGCTCTCCTTGGAGCCAGATGCCCATGGAGACTGCTTGATGGTTAAGTGTTTCGAGCCGCAGGGATGCTTGCTGCCGTGCTGTGTGTCCGAGGCAGCCAACAGGGCTTGGCAGAGGAACCACATTCCTTGGCCTGGCCCTCGACCACAAGTTCATCTTCGCATACCAGGAGCGGTAACGCTGCTCCTGGCTTTTCACAGAGCCAGAGCTACCACTAGACACCAAAGCAGGAACAAAGGAGAAAGAGTCACACTTTATTTTTTTTTTTTCAAGGCAAATGCGAACAAAGATGTTTTGCTTTTGAAACCACTAAATTTCGCAGTTTGCAAAGAATTCCTTGTGTGTGCTCTAACACTTTCTGTGCTCTTCTTATTCTCTCTGTGGCTCATCACGTGCTGCTCTCTGTCCTACTGACCTTCCTTCACCATACCCCACAGAAAAAAACAGCAAAACATATCCCCACCAAAGAGACCCAGCACCCTGTAGGGAAGCCAGATGTGTACATTGGCTTTTTGGGGATGTGCATGGAGAAAAGCCCAGATGGGCAGGGGTTATATGTTATTCAATCCAGACTGCTCCTGCCTTGGGTCCAGAGCTAGCAGTGGTGTAAACCATCTCTTAAACCACTCTGTGCTGGAGAGGGTTAAAAGAGCTTTAGCTCTTCAACTGCCCTCCCTCCCTGCTGCATCCCAGTGCTGACACCATTCCCACCATTGTTCTCCTCCGCCTTCTCCATCCTTTGCTCCTGATTTAGGAAGAGATGGGAAGATCTGAGATGGGAAGGTAGCTGGTAGAAGGTCTTTCTGGTGGTTCCCATCCCTCCATGAAGCCCTAAGTGGTGGCTAAGTGAGAACTGGATCCCACTCCAAAACCAAGCTCCAGAGCCAAGCACCAGTTACAGACAGAGCCTGTCCAGAGCCCTGTTCCCTGAGACTTGGGCACCTCAGAGCCTCCTCAGCTCTATTTCCAAGTTTGGTGGAGCTCTCTGTACATATGTATCAGGTCACATCTTCTCTCACTGATTCCTTCATGTGCTATTGCTCAGTGAGAGAAAGAAAATTAAGCTCGTGTTCATTGTACCTCCCTAGACCCTGCCTTGACCCCTCTCGTGCACCAGTCCTTGTTGTTTCCAATACTCCAAACAATGTGTGTCTTTTACCCCGGCATCCCTATGGAAACTGATACCAATCCCATCAAGCTGTTTCTCTTGCTTAAGGAGTTTAGTTTGCCAAACTGAAATTTGAGAAATTCAGACCAGAAAGAAAGAGAAAGAGCAGTGGATATTCCCCAGGGAAAGGGACCGCAGAGAGGTGTGGAGGGTCTTCAAGAACAAGGCTGGAGGACTGATGGTGCTGTTACAAGAGGCTTTGGATTCACTTTTAACACATTGCTCAAGACAAAAGGAGGCATCTCAAGAGGTAAAAATGGCCATAAGCAGCTGCAGAAGGTACCAAGAGTGAGCTGGAGGAGCAGCTCTTTGCATGAAAAAAGCAAAGCAAGCTGCAGGCTGGGGTCTCTGGTTACTGAGCTGCAAAGCTGCCTGTTCTCAGGCCCCCAGGACACAGCCCTTGATGCCACAGGTGGGAATAAGAATGACCACTTGAATGGTTTGGATGAGAGTGGGTCAGTGTGTGAGCTCCTCTTTAGCACCAAGAGAGCCAGGCTGGTCTGCTGGGTGGGTAGGTGCCTCCTTCAACCACACCAGCCTCTTGGCATGAGCACCTCTGGAAGCTTTGGGGCTCCCCAAATTGTGGCAGGCACCTCACCAGGGGTGCACAGCCTGCTCTGAAGAGGTAGATGGACACTGCTTCTTCTGCTGGGGTGGGAAATGTGGCTCTGAGTCAATGGAGCGAAGACACAATGCACACGATGGGAAAATATTCAACTTGGTGGTTTTGGCTGGAGCAGAGAGCATTTCTCTCGTGCCAATAGCCTTTCTGAGCTGACTTAAGCAGGCACCTCCTGCCTGTATCTTGACAGGAACTTCAGCTCTGGGGAAAAGCTCTCTAGAGGAAAGACGGGGGCATTCAGCCTCACCAACAGTTGGTAAATGGGAACTTGGATAACTGATTCAGGTTTGAGGATCCTTACACCCCCTTCTTGTGCCTCTCTGCACAAGACAAACCTGCCTATATGCAGACAACACACACACAAAAAATTCTTTCTGTCTCTCTCCTCTAATGGTATTCCTGAGAGGAGAGATTTGGCTTCTGCTTGGATCAGAAACAAGCAGAAGAGGCAGAGTCCAGGCTTAGAGACAAGGTCAGAAAAAACTTTTTATAAGCCTGTTATTCTCTCTTTATTCTCCCTGCTCCTTCCCGCCCTTGATAGGACAGTTCAATATTACAGCTCCTGTTAATTATTCATCACAGCTTATATTTGCTTAGGTAGCAGTTCACATAATGAACTCCGCTAACCTGCCCCGTCTAGCCTTCCTGGGTTGTAGATTAGCAGGAGCCGAGGCAGCGCTGATGAGTGGTGGCCACGATGAACAGGCACTTCTCGGTCCCTTCTGTACGCGGTTTCAGGATGACTTTGCAGTATTTTGAAGCATGCGCAATCTGATCGTTGCTTCATGTGTTTGCCTTGGTGCTTGGCCGAGGCACCACCGTGTCCCGGAGGAGTACATAAAGGCTAGGCTTATATTATGGGTGTCACACAACTGAAATAAAATACAAGTTTGTGAGGCAATAATTAAAGAACAACCTCAGGTCTTGCAGGTCACTTTCTTCTGTATAGGATGATGGGTAGCGTGGTGAGCTGGGGCACAGGAGAAATGGAGGAGCCACAGAAAGGAGGAGACTGGGGAGGTCCTTTGGACCTTTCACACAGCCCCCAGGCAGGGGCCGACAGGGTCACGGGCAGAAAGGAGGCACCAGGGCTGATGAGCATGTGGAGGAGGTTCAGTGTAGGTTTTGAGGGGCTATGAGCTAAGCTCCAGTTATCCTGATACTTTACACTGGGTTGTTCAACCTGATTTAACTCCACAGGAGTCACATAACCCATACTTGTTTGAAAAGTTTAAAGAGGAGCCACATCACTGGTTTCAAGATAAGCACACCAGCAGAAAGCCAACACAGAAAAACTGAATTAATCCAGCCCCTGAAACAGCTGGGACTAATGTACTCAAGAGGGAAACGTCTGCTTGACAGGAAGGAGATCAAAAGTTGGGCTACTAGCTGGGAAAGGAATTTGGAATCGTGGTAAAAATATCTCTGAAATGTCTGAACAGACCATAGTTAGCAGAGACGAGGCTGAGTTGAATTCCTAGGGCAACACAGCATGCATTAAATGCTTGGTGCAAGCTGCTCTAGACAGCACTGGTGAGATCCTGCTTGGAGGAGCCACTGGACATCCCAGGAACTTTGGTGGGATTGCACCATAGGCGATGACAGGAGTCCTGGGTGGAAGATAGGGGGGTGTCAGGACTGTGGGAGAGAGCATCCCCTGGAGTTAGACATGGTCAACAGCCTGTTGCTGCTTTAACCAGCACTGCCAGAGGTAGGGGAGATTAGTCTTCTGCAAGTAACCTGAAGGTTGCCCAAATGCAGGGCATTTGGAAGAGCCCAGGCACAGCACAGTGCTGCAGCAGGGAGAGGAAAGGATGCTCCATGGGCAAGCGTGGTCCTCACTTTGCTTTTCTGGGGGAAAACCCATGGGGCAGCTGTGCTGCAATCTCCCACATGTAATTATCACTCCAGCCACATCTTCTAGGCTTTAGCTCCTCTGCTTCCTGACTCCATGTCAAACATGGAGGGATAAAGGCAGGATGGTTCTCTGGGCTGTGTGCCTCCTGGACCACTCAGCATCCTTTATCCAGTTTGCTCAGCTGTGGCTTTTTCCACTTTAGAGGAGTTTCCCTAAAAACAGTGGTGGTGGCGGTGGAACAGTTACCTTCTGCCCCCTCCCTGAAAAGGGTTGCACCTGTTTAATGAGGCAAGTAAATAAACACAGGTGTTTTCCTACCAATATAATGGGTAAATATGCTGCTGAAAGAACCTTTGGACAACACAAGCAGTTTAAGTGGCCCAATTTCCAGTGTAAAGCAACTGACAACGCATTGCATTAAGGAGAGTACCTGGCAGATAAAGCCCAGGGCTGAGACTGGGCATTGCTCTGCTCCCGTCCTTTCTCTACAATGATGGGTCCTACACCTGCCTGCTCTCCTCTGTCTTTCATACCCCCTTGCACAGCCAGTTCTTTTTGCCGGGACAACCTCTAACTGGGTTAGATCAGGGTGAGCACCAGGGATACCCAGGTAATAGAGTAGCTGCTGAACAGGAGTCACTGCTGCCCTCCTGGGACTTCCCAGGGACACCTGAGAGCGAGCTCAGCCCCAGGTTGAGGTTACCCTCTGTGGTACCTAGATGGGTTTCCTGGGTACCCCAAAAGCATCACTCTGCACCTCCATGGTGTTCTACTTCCAGCCCAAAGTGACTCGCTTGCTCCTTTCTCCAGGCTGCCTTTTCCTTTCCAGGCTTCAGCCACGGGACAGGGTCACGTTTGGGGTTTTCTGCTGAGATGAAGCCTTGCATGTCAGTGGGACAGGGTCCTTCTCCCATCCCCTCACCCTACTTACAGGAGAAGGAGTTACCATGTATTGTCATGGCTGAGAAAAATAGATTTTGGAGAGGACTTTAAACCCAGTGTTTCAGGGTGGGAATCAATGTCAGTGATGCTCCTCACACAATGAGGGTGTCCCCATCCCATGAGTTAATGGAAAAGTTGGGCATGGAGATATTAAAGGCAGCCCTGCCCTGCCAGGAAATCCCTCTAATAGTGTGTTCCTATTAATATTTTCATTCTGACATAGAAAATCATCTACTATACAGGTGAAGCATCACACGGACGAATTGGGAGAGCTGTAGGTTTTGTTTTGTTATGTAGGTTGGGGGTGGAGTGTGCTGGTGTTGTTATGGGCTCCATGGTGAGTGTGAAGAGTATTTTAAGGTCTCTGTCCCTTATGTGTTAGTGCTTATATCGCTGCGGGGAAAAACACTCCAATAGCCATCATGTGGCTTAGCCACGTTTCCTCCTTCTGGGAGACATTGCAGCAGTCCGGATTTTTAAGCACTGTGGCCGATTCCAAAAATCTGTCCCCTTGCTCTGGGAGCTCTCCTGGCTCCAGCCTCTGCAAACACATCCACATCTGTCAGTGAATAAAGAAAAAAAAAGTACGAATCAACAACTACAGAAATACCCAAGCCCCATATGGAACAAAAAGGGGCTTTAAGGAACATAAATAGGAGTCATCCCCCCAAAAAAAGCAACTATTTAGTTTTTTTCACTTCTACTTCCACTTCCAAACTGCCTCAGGTCTTTTGTGGGTGTTATGGCAGGGGGATTTGATGCATTGCTCTCTGCCCTGACCAGACAGCTGGCTCTGGTCCTGCAGTCCCTGCCCCAGCAAAACCCTTGTTGTCTCGAGAACTTTTTAGAGAAAGTTTCCTCCGAGTGCTTGGCCGGGCAGGCTGCCAGCAAAGCCAGCCCCTCTGGGCTCATCAGAAGAGACCTTGTACTACATTTTCCACTATACTTATCTAATCTTGGCTTGCTTCCATCTAGTGTTTGTGCAGTAATTACCTCACTAGGAAAAACAGTTCCACTGCCTAATTGTCTTCACTCTCAGGAAATTGTTCCTAATAGCCAGTTAAATTTAATCTCCCCTTCCTTGCTCTGTCCACCACGGCAAACCTGCGCAGCCCTTCTCCCTCTGCTTATGGTTCTATACATGAAGCGATTATATGGCGTTATCTGCTCTTATTTCTCTAGGTCAAACATGTAAAATTACTTTCTAGGACTCATATGAGTCAGAACCATCATCCTTAACTCATTTTCCTTGGGATTGTTTGAATTTCTTTCTGCAATTTTCCAAACCATGTCCAAATCCAAAGTGTATTCAGCTCCCAAGTGCATTGAACTCGTGAATTAGGCTACCACAAAAAAACTTTTCCTTAAAAAAAAAAAAAACAAAAACAGGAGTGTAAAAAGAAGAGAGGGTTTTTTAAAACTTCACCTAGATCTTGAGCCTCAAGAGTTTTCCTTAAACTTTCTTTCAGTGGCTTTCAGTGGTTGACACATCCTTCACTTTCTAATTGGAAGGTAAATGTTTGCAGATGATCAGGAAGCTGGATGTTTAAATCAAATGCCAGGTATTTTACCAGATGAGTTGGCAGTGCTGGAACGCAGCAAGCTTAAGGGCATAACAGTAACAATGAGTCATAACACAAAGCAAAAGGGTAGTCCTTGTCCCCTTCCGGTCTCCCACCAGCTTGAATTTACAAACATTTTTGATGGGGTATCTTGTCTCAAAGAGTCAGTAGATGTCAGGGACATTTCCCTGTAGCTTCTCAACTTGAAGGCTTTCCCAGAAGCCTTGAAAACAGCAGCAGAGAGAATCCAAAATTACTAAGTCTGTATTTTGTGCTGTAGAAGATCATCTTTAGGTGCATCTGCTGGAGCTTGGTACCAGAGAGGAGCAAAGCTGAGGGCTAGGTGAAGCAAGGATCAGATGGGGTTCTCCTATGGTGCGTGCTGTGTAGGAATTTAAAAGGTAAGTGTGTGCTAGGGGAAGTTATCTGGGACATCAGGATGAATTAACATTTGACAGCCATCAAATGAGGAGAGAAGGGTGCATGGGGCTTGCTGGAGAACCGCCACACAAGAAAAATATCCTTTCCCTGCACCCCTCTGCTACTAAGGAGGACTGCATAAAATGTGATTGGTTTTCACAACATCTGATAGATGAGGCTTTGAGCTACCTGGGCTAGTGGGAGGTGTCCCTGCCCATGGCAGGGGGGTTGGAACTGGATGATATCTAAGGTCCCCTCCGACCCAAACCCTTCTATGATCCTGTGATTCTATGAAACCTCCCTTTAGCCAGCCCCCTCCAGCCTTTGCACCATAATCCTTGGCCATGACCTAGGCACACTGGGTCTGTACAGGGAGCACATCCTCAGGTTGCTCCCTAAGTCTGCCCTTGGGCTTTGCTTCTCAACATGTCATGTCCTATAGCACCAGGCATCTTCAGGAACTCCATCGTGAATTGTGTGTCCATCTCCTACTAAAGAGAGCAGCAGGAGGATCAGGATATGGGGTCAGCCGAGCATCTGAATGGGCTTGGGACTGGCTGAGAGGCCAGTTTCTGTTGCCTGTCCATCCTATCTGCTCCAGCATGCCATTCCAAATGTGTCCTTTGCCACAGCTCCATGATGCAGAGTCCACATACCCACATGTCCCCAGGCAGCCTACTTCCTAAAAACTCCATGTAGCTGCCTCACCTTCGCTACGTTGATTTCACCACCAGCTCCTTTCAAAGAAGTTTCTCATTACTATTTTCCATCTCACAGACATATGTGACTGGCCCAACAAAGTGTCATGGTGGGAGCAAGCGGGAGGAAAGAGGGTTGTGTTTGAGCTCAGATGATTGCACCATCCTGGTAGAACCAGTTTGCCCAGTGAGTCACATCCTGCTGGACTTTTAACACCTCTGTGTTGGCACATTCCCATGTCTCTCCTGTCTGTGATGTCCCCAAACCCTGTTGGGAAGGGGGTTTGTCTTCTCCATGAGAAAGCTTGTAGCTAATGGGAGAGCTGGGATCTCCCTCTGTATCTTCTGCTGCTTGAGCCATCGCAAGTCCCGTGTCTTCTTTAGCACTGCAAAGGCTTGCATGGAGGACTTAACCCTGACCTTTATCTGGGTTTGGGGATAAGGACTGCTTGCAGACACAGCTGGCATGTGCTGACCGCTAAGCCAGGAGCTAAGGAGAGTTTGCCCCCACCTTGCTTTACAGATTGCCTTTAGGTCTCCAAGCATTTGGCTCAGGGATTTCACCCGTGTTTGTGCAGGACCTGGTGTAACAACTTCAGTTTGTGCCAAGAACTCGTGCCTTCCTGCAATAAAGATACTCCGCATCAATAAAGAGGATCAAGGCCATGAAGGAGCTGTTATGACCAACCTACACACAGAACTGTTGTAGGAGATGGTTGTAGATGAAAGGGAAACTGCTCATGTTAAGTCTTCCAACCCACAATCAGTTTTTGGTCTCAGCTGCTGATGGAAAGACCACTTGCCCTTGCAAGAGCAAACAATGCACGTATCACATTGAAACCAGGGGAGGAAGGAAACACAGAGCTCCATGGTGTCATTCTTGAATAAAGTCATTTTTTAAAGGCAGGACTGGGCTTTAAAACAGAGCCGTGGCTTGTGAAAAGACTGACTTAGTGTCTGCTGGGATCTGCAGGGTCCCAGGGAGGAAACCAGCTCTGATAGAATTTTTTTTGTATGGTAGGGACCTCTAGTTAGTTTTCTGTAGCAAAACTATTCACAACAACAGACATACACACACATACCCACCAAAAAAAAAAAAAAAAAAAAAACCCCGCCATGACTTTTCCCTAATGGCAGAAATATAGTGATCACAATTTTGGCCTTTTTAAAACTCCTTTGAAGTCAGAGGCCGAGGTTTTGTAGTTGTTTTTTCTAAAGCTCTCTGTAACTGCTGACATATGCTGCCCATATGGTTTCAATGTGATTAGACTTCCGATCTGTTTTTTTTTTTTTTCTTCTTGACTTGCCAAAGTACCTACTCACCAGCCACATTTCCATAAGGAAGGGACTTTTAATAAGATTCCCAGAAAAAAATGCACTTCTGCAGGTTCGTTAAAGAAATAATGATTTCTGATTTCTTTTTCCTCCCTTTGAAATATGTAAGAGTTTGCCCAAAGGAGGGAAGCTTTAGGTGGGACCGTGCTTTACTTCCCTGAACGCTCTCAGGAAAAATTACTCACGGGTAATTACACAACTTTGCAGATGCCCTGGGAACACAGATATCACTTGGTCTAGTTTGACAGCATTGGATCTGCAAGCATGAAGCTGTGTTATTATCTGTAGCATGGAAAATGTCTCAAGGCTGCAGCGGCAAATGAGATGCCCTTGGGCAAGATGCTTCTTGTGGCAGGAGGTGGGAATTCAGCCCCATCTCCCAAAGAAGACAGGTGGTCTGCTGCAGTTACGGACTTCACTGCAGAAAGCACAGATCCTCTCTGGAGTTCTCTCTTAAATAGCATTATTGGGGTTAAGGATATATCTTGAACATCTTCAAGGTAACAACAGCATGTTGAGAACTTCAAGTCTTGAAGACCACGGGAGATCTGCATGAATCAATAGCCAGAGACAAAGGTCCTCCTCGGGTTTTTTTGGCTCCTCTGAAGATCTCAGTGTCTCAGAGTAAATTTTGGCCTCACATATGTTAACAAAGCAGCTGCTGTATGAGAGCAGATTAACTAACGCTCAGTCTCATCCTGTATCCTGGACAACATGTAAACCCTGATTCCTTCAGGCACAGCAGGGGTGGTGCAGGGCTTTGCTCCTCGGTGTAATGGTCAAAGCATATCAGCATCCATGGTGCTTGTGAAATTTGCACCATCTGATTTTGTTTCTGCACACCTCTGATCTTTCTCTTTGACCTTTCAAATTCTTGTAGTTCTGTCATTTCTCATTCCCCTTCCAAATACCTAATCCCACTTTGAACCTGGCTAGTCTTCCTCATGTAGTGTTTATTCTGGAGTGATTCCTGTGGTGATGAATCCTCCAGGCTCATCAGACACGAGGCAAAATCAGAAGAGCTGGTGTGAAAATCACAGAATCACAGAATGGTTTGGGTTGGAAAGGACCTTAAAGGCCATTGAGTTCCACCCCCCTGCCATGGGCAGGGACACCTCCCACTATCCCAGGTTGCCCAAAGCCTCATCCAGCCTGGCCTTGAACCCCTCCAGGGATGGGGCATCCACAGCTTCTCTGGGCACCCTGGGCCACTGCCTCACCCCCCGCACAGGAAAACATTTCTTCCCAAGATCTCATCTCCGTCTCCCCTCTTCCAGCTCAAACCCGTTCCCCTCGTCCTGTCCCTGCACCCCCTGATCCAGAGCCCCCCAGCTCTCCTGTAGCCCCCTTTCAGCACTGGAAGGTGCTGGAAGGTCTCCCCGGAGCCTTCTCTTCTCCAGGCTGCACACCCCCAACTCTCTCAGCCTGTCCTCGCACGGGAGCTGCTCCAGCCCTCGCACCATCTCCGCGGCTCCTCTGGCCCCGCTCCAGCAGCTCCGTGTCTGTCCTGTGCTGAGGACCCCAGCGCTGGGTGCAGCCCTGCAGGTGGGTTATGCTGCCTGCCCTTTCCAGTGCATCCCCTCTGCAGCCAAACACTCCCAAAGGAGCCCTTTGCAGGGGTCTTATTGTATCTGCTCTATTTAGGCATCGTTTTTTTTTTTTTTTTTTCTGGTAGCGACCTTTGCATTTACTGACATGGATAAAAATTGTTGTGAACTTTCCTGACCCATTGCCTGTAGATTACGAAGTCCACGAGATACAAGATTAACCCCGGGCTGCGAAGTTTCTAGACTGCAGTCAGCTGATAAAAGCAGAATGCACAATCACTGCTGCGCTCACTTTGCCAAGATAAAAGTTTACTGTCGGTGAGTTTGTAAATGCTTGTAAAATGCTTATGTAATACAAGAATAAAGGTCATGTAAGTACGTGGATAGTGGTGAGAGAGGGAAGAAAAAGTAGGTGTGGAGATGTACAAAACATTTTCATTGGTTTATAGAGCTGTATGATAAGAAAACGCTGGTGTCACACCCTTGGTTCTTGGGCGAACAAGCTTTTATGATGGAAATAAAGTAATGAGCGAGCAAGATTTACTCTTGAGATTTTCAATAAACATATATCCTGTCCAATCACGCTACTTTGTGCAACACCAGCTGCTCTACCAGTCCAACAGGCATTGTTAAATTGGGATGCATGCATGATCTCAGCCTTCCTTTCCACACATCATTTTCTCTCCCGGTCTCTTGGAAATAAGCACCTTCTCCCCTTCATTAGGATCACCTCTGCAATCTCCTAGGTAGGAGATGGTCTGACTGGTACAAGACTAATTCAATGCAAGACTTGCCCAGAGAAGCTGTGGATGCCCCATCCCTGGAGGGGTTCAAGGCCAGGCTGGATGAGGCTTTGGGCAACCTGGGCTAGTGGGAGGTGTCCCTGCCCATGGCAGGGGGTGGCACTGGATGATCTTTAAGGTCCCTTCCAACCCAAACCATTCTGTGATTCTATGATTCTAAGACACTTGTTCTCAAAGTTTGCTCTCTCTCACTTTATCCCTAGAGAAGTGCTGGTGCACCCAACGTCTTGCTTATTTTCTCCAGCTATATCAGGCAGGTAATAAGACACTCCATCTCTTGCAAACCTGGTTTGGCTCAGTTGATCCCATGTTTCGTGGCCTTTGTTTGCCTTGAACTGTGTGTACACAGCATGGGTTAGCCTCTGTCAATCTTCAGCCCTTCCTCTTTTAACTTCAAATGCCAAGATGCCAAGTGGGATTTAGATGAAAATTCCCCACAGATATCCTACGCTGAGTGAAAAGAGGAAAGAGGGAGGCCTCAAAACATGAACTGTGGGGGTGCTGGGGCTTACTGGGAGAAGGGACACATTTCCAAGCATCTCCTGACAGTGTCCAGGTCAGGTGCCCTGGCTTGGTGCACACATGCTCTCACTGAAGACGCCCATTCAATTTGTTCATGAAAATAATGAAATCAAAGTTTTATTTGAAAAGAGACATCCTGATCAAGAGTTTGCATGAGTCATAGTGACATCTGAGCACATCATAGGTTAGTTCGTGCTAGTCACACTGAGCAACACGTCCCTCCTCACCTGAGAAGAGGTAAACAAGCAGGGTTTGTTTGATAACAAAAGGAGTTATCTCCCAACTAAAAGCCAAAGTCATTTTTATCAGCTGCTTGGCACGCACAGCAGCTATTTCCCTTTGCTGAGATGCATACACTACTTTCTTCTGACTACAGGCTAATAAATTGCCAGGCAAATGACACATGTCTGAGGATCAAATGATCATATTGCAAAGGTTGAGGTGACAAGACAGAAGTTGTAAACACAGCAGTTTGCTCAAGGCTGCAGAGCTCCAAATGGTCTGAGTGTGCTGGGTGTTTTCTGCTCTACAGCTCTGCTGATTAAGTGGTGGGACAAGGACTTTGCAAAGTTCACGCTGGGAAGTCCTGTTTGTTTAACCATCAACTGCTGTGTCAGGAGAGTTCACCAAAAGTGTATCACCGGAGTTCAAGCTGTGTTCCTCTCCTTTGGAAACTGTAGGGAACAGGTGAATAGTGCATTTGCAATTAATGATGCCAATACACCAGGAGCTCTTTAACCACCAGCAATGAACTTGTGAACCTACAATTGTTTTGGTGTAAAATGCTTCTGTTTCATGTTGGAAAACGAAGCACATCAGAGGGAACATTTTTCAAAATAATCATGTCCTGTTTTGAAGTTCCTTAAGCCAAAATGCACCTAAAACGGGACCTAAATGAAACACTGGAGAATGGCCACACAAGGGGAGACCTTCCAGCAGCCTTCCAGTCCTTAAAGGGGGCTACAGAAGAGACGGGGAGGCTCTTGATCAGGGGGTGGGGGGATAGGATGAGGGGGAACGATTTTAAGCTGCAAGAGGGGAGACTGAGATGAGATGTGAGGAAGAAATGTTTTCCTGTGCGGGGGGTGAGGCAGTGGCCCAGGTTGCCCAGAGAAGCTGTGGATGCCCCATCCCTGGAGGGGTTCAAGGCCAGGCTGGATGAGGCTTTGGGCAACCTGGGCTGGTGGGAGGTGTCCCTGCCCATGGCAGGGGTTTGGAACTAGATGGGCTTTAAGGTCCCTTCCAACCCAAACCATTATTTGATTCTATGACTCTATGAATCTATAATTCTATGATTCTATTAATACAACCCAGAGGCATTCATGCCCTCAAGTCTTAAATCTTCTCAGGTTCCAGTTAGGGATCCTGCTCTCCCCATGGGTTCAGGGGGAATGTCCCCACGGGTTCAGGGGGAATGTCCCCACGGGTTCAGTGGGAATGTCCCCATGGGCAGCCCCTTGTCTTCCCTTTAGTTAAGCATCGGTCATACACCAGGAAGGCTGCTCACAGAGCTGTGAAACAGGGTGATCCCAATCTGATTTATTAACGAGGGTCCATTCATTAAAGACTTGTAATTTTCAGAAGTCCTCATGCAAGTAAAGAACAGCTTCCATAAGCTCTCAGGGGAAAAATCGTTATTTCCACAGCCCATACGATATCTCCCTTAAAATGTGCTCACAGTGCCTTGCAGCCCAGCAGCCAAGGTTACAGCAGATACCTTATTTCAGCCATGCCAGCTAATTATATGCTGCAAACACAGCTAACATCCATGGTCTAACATTTCTTTAATGAAATCTCCCCAGTGGGGACTCAGAGAGGAAAAAAAAGAAATAAAAAGGGACAGATATACACTGTCTGTCCTGACGAAGTTGTTAATTTTACACTGACGACAGCAAAGCCCTGCAGTGTCAGAGTGCTCTTTGCTGACTGCTGACAGAGACTTTATTCACGGCATTAAAATTGTGGCCTTCTTGTAGCGTTCAAGGTCTCTTGGTCTTCCTACGTAGAAATGCCCTTGAGGGGAGCGTTTGCTTTCCCATGCTTTTGGCAGGTCAGGGTCTGAGGCCTCGAAAATTGCCAAGATGTACGTCATCAAGCTCAGTGAGGTCAAAGGATTCATTGTGTGAGAAAGCTCTGGTTAGAGGAGAATTTGCAAAATCAAGCCCTAACTGACTGTGAATTGTGCTGGCCCAGGGCAGCCGAATCCCTGGGATGTGAGAGTGCCACTTGTTGCAAATGCGGTGGGAAGAACTTGGAGCTGTGTTGGTTTTTAACCCCGATGGCTGCTGGGCAAGGTCAGATGAAATTTGTGTTAAGTGGTCCAGAACTTAATCCGACATACTCTTTCCCCCCCTAAAAAAAAAAAAAAAAAAAAAAGCCAACCTGCATCCTGTGCTACCTGCAAGAAGGAACTGATGGTGGTGGTCCTTTTCTCCTCGTGACCATCTTCATTGGTGACCATCTTCATTGGTGATCATCTTCATTCACGACCATCTTCATTCACGACCATCTAGATTTGCCTCCATTCTCCAGCAGTTCCTGTCCTCAGGTGAGCAAGATCAGACACTTCCCTGGATCTTTACTCTGAAACACCAGAGAAATGAAAACAAATCAGACCCTGATTTCCTACATGTTCATCTCAGAGGGATTCATTAGGCAACAGTATATCCTGCAGTTACTTCTGAACTAAGACCAGTAAATTGTAATTAGCCTAAGCAGATTTTCAGAGAAAATATCAACTTTCAATTTCCAAAAGAAAATGTCTTATGTTCCAACAGTTAATCACTTCTCTGTTATTTCTGTCTCTACCTGAAGATCAGCGCAACCCTTTCCTACGAGATCAACAGCACTTTTTGGTGCAATCGAATGTCCTTCCCAAATATAATTTCCAGGGACACATACTTAAGGAAAATAAGCAGCCAAGAGCATGTGGAGATGCTATATGGGCAATACAACACCTTTGGCTCCTTTGCTTCACCGCTAAGTGCCTGCTCACTGGGGTTGACCAGGGTGGATTTCCAGTTGAGTCTCACACCTTTGGTTTCTCAGCAAGATGCCGTTGCTGTTCCAGCGCCGGTCTCCGAGGGACCTTCCCTAACTGCTGTACTTCTGTTCAAGTCATTAGCTGGAAACTTGGACTCAAGCCTACAAACGTGTGACCCTCCTTGTCATTCATTGCTAGCCTCTGAGCGAGTGATTTAATAATCCTGTACTAAAAACACGGAAAGCAGAACGTGACTGTGAGAACATTGTGGAAACAACGGGAGCTCAGGAAGTACCGTATTCCTGCAGAGAGGAGCCTGTGCTCCTGGGGAAAACTGAGCACAACAAAGCATGGCCCAGCTCCAGAGAGGCCTTGAAAAAGCGGGAGAAAATCCTCTTTTTCATACTAAAAACCCTCCCCTATTTTATCAGTGTTGATTAAAACAAATTATCTTTTTTAGGAACAAGGGTCTTAGAATTGCACAGCCTCTTCATACCTTTGAACAGAGAGCTCCTTTGACATATGCCTGCTGGCAGTGAGCACTTTCCTTCCGTATGAATGGCTCTTATTTCCCTTCCTTTTCCTCGGCCTCCCTTGTACCGACACATCACGCACAATATTTAACCCAGCTGACCTCCTTTTGATACATCTATTTTCCGTATTTAGAAAACATTTCCCCTTTCTCCCAAGGGGCTGGAGCTCCTTGACTTGAATTGCTTTTCTACCCAGCCTGGGGAAGGGGAAGAGGGTAACGCAGGGAAGAGCTCCTCCAGATCAGTAGTGTTGGCACAACTGGCCCTGCATGGCATGTGCTAAAACACTATGGCCAGGGAAATGTCAGGCTGATTCAGCCTGAATGGCTGCGGGATGGAAAAAGTCCCAATTTGCTTGGCTCAGCATAAGATTTTTGGGCTGATGCCCTGGACGATTATTATTGCAATATCCTTCCAGATCGAGTCCACATATCAACAGAGCCCATCTTCCTGTTTACCATGTGGTTAAACAAGACCAAGGAGCAAAACACAACCATCTAAGGCATTTCAAAGCATTTAAGGAATTTCATGAATGCCAACTGCACTGGTGAAAGGCTTCCTCTCCTGTGCTACAGCATAGCTGTCCAAGGACACCACTATAGGAATATGTATCATCTTAGGAGTCTGGGCTCTCCAGGCTCCATCACCAACTCGTGTCATCCTGAGCAAGCCATGTACCAGCTGCTTTTTGGTTTGACTTTTCTCCAGCTGCGAAGAGGGGTTCACTCCTGTTCATCTTCAGTTAGGACCAAGAAAAACCATGACTGTGAAATTTTGGTTCTTAACACGACAAAATTGAGGGCTTGTTCCATCCAACAGTCCCAGGCCATTTGGAAGACGGGTTTTGTTTTGTTTAGTCTGCAATTTTTTTTCCACTGTGTTCAGATTTTTTATTTCAATACCCGTCCTAAGGATCAGAAAGTGCTTTGTTCTAGCAGTTAGTTCATCAGCATCTCTGATCTCAGGTCTTGGGACTGGGAGATACATAATGTGTCAGCCAGCATCATATCAATGTGTCCATTTCCCTACTTTAATATCCCAAGTGTGTGAAGGAGAACAATACAGGATCTATTACAAGAAAGGAGACATTCTGCTGTATTTTAATGCACTTTCTGCCTAGAGGTTGGTGTTCCCCCATAGCTGCAATTTATATGGAGGGGGAAGGAGGGGTGGTGGTGAAGAATCTTCAGCCCCTGGGGCTCCCCTGTGTTTGACCTGCTCCCTTCCATTCTCCTGGTGATTTCCAACCGTTCATCTGCCATCAGCCCTTCCCACTTCTCCCACCATTTCCCTGCTCCTCTTCTTCATCCAGTAAACCCAATGCTTTTCTCCTCAGGCCAGTAATGTCCCCCCCTTTCCGACACCAACGTCCTTCCCCCCAGATGTTGTTCTTGCTACATCTTTTGCCGTTCACAGGTGAAAGGGGAGATGAGGGTTAACTTCCCTGTGAACCTCTCCTTTCCTGCAATTTTTTTTTACTTAATTAATGAGACCAGAGAGGCTCTGTGGTTATTCTGGCTTGTATCTATCCCTCAGTTTAACCCTTCCACTGTGACAATTCCGTAGCTCTAATTTGCCAATGAGGCTTTTTTTCTGGGAAAACAGACAGATCTGTAATTCACAGGTGTAGGTCATTAGCAAGTTGGCCAGCAAATGGGAGCAATTCTTGGGCTGGAAATGTCTTTTCCATCAGTTAGAACATCTCTTGGGCTTTGCAGAAGTGTCTGTGAGAGGATGCAGCCATAAGTGCTGAAGAGCCATTGTATTCGGGACCTTTTTGGTTGAACATAGAGCAGGAAGCAATTGGCTTGAATTTTGTACAAGTGGGCAATTTCTGCGTTTCCTGTTTCATGCCAGGAGGAAATCCTTGTCTTGTATATGAGAAAGAGGGGGGAGGCAGAGCGTAAATTGCACCTGTGAAGTTACCCTTGTTGAATGAGACTTCTTTGTCCCAGTGGGAACACCTTTTGTTTAGTCATTTTATTTCGTCTTCTTTTTGTTTCATTCATATTAAATATTTTCACCCAAAAATATCCGTCATGGAAGATGAATACTATTGAACAGCTGGTGATCCCTTGAGGTCCACAGCAACATGCCCTAGCAGCTCTTTACTTGACCTGAATTGTGTTGGGTTTCAAGCACTTGGCACAACTTTTTTTTTCTTTTTATTTGTGGAAAGGATACAGTTTGGTTACCTCCAGACTTCTTCTCTGCAAGGGATGGGCTGCTCCTGCTGTTGCTGAAGGGAAAAGACAAAGAGCTTTGTACAGGGAAACCTGTACTTAGGGGTCAGAGGATAAGAGACAAAGGCAATAAATAATGCTGTTGTCTCATATCACCCAGAGGTCTAGAGGTCTTCTGGTCCTCTCTCAGCAGCAAAGGTTGTTGAGAAGGTTGTTGGTGATGATAGAAATGCTTGGCTGGTGGTGACATGCCTGGCTTTCCAGGATCCTGGCAAATACTCAGGCAGCAGGACCAAAGCTTTTCCGCTGCTGCCCAAGGAGCTGCACTCTACATCAAACCCACTGAGACCTCTAGACCGTAATGTACTGCATTCAACCCAGCTACCATCAGGTAGCTTGAGGGACATCACGTGTGGCTGGAGAGGAACCAGCCAGGTGGCAACAGGTCTGAGCCTGTCCTCACTTTCCTGGGACAAAGAGACTGAAAACCCACTTGGGTGCCTGGAATGGCAAATCTGAATATGCCCCTTTCTCCTTCAGCATCATGGGCTGACCCCATCAGCA